>NC_056726.1:1039641745-1039736745 GCF_019279795.1 Protopterus annectens
GCATAGGTTTACCAGATATAGAAATATATTTGCATTCATCCATTATTAAAACAATATCATTATGGCTAAATACAAAATATACATCAAAATGGAAGCTAGTTCATGAGAGAATCTGGTTAAAATTAGGATTTGTAGTAGCAAATATGTATACAGATTTCATACCAAACAATTTTCTATGGCTGATGAAGGAATATATGATGATACATACGAATAAAAATATAAGTTCTAAATACATTACTTATACATTAAAAATTTTCCAAAATCTTATTAAAAGCAATCCTGATATTAAAGCATGGTCATTTCTTTTTTATCCAGTAGCATACACACAAGGTAATATAATAACATTTAATATGGAAGTAGTCAACATGCTTAAAGAAAAGGGATTAATATATTGGCATCAATTGCTAAACTCTGGAAAACCTCTGACAATAGACCAGATTAAACAGAAATTAAATATGGAAGATAGTTCGTGGTTACATGTACAAGAATTAAGACAGTATATATTAAGCAAACAAGAAACAATGCAACCATCAGTAAGACAAAATGTTCCTAACCTTATAGAACATATAATATTACTAACGAATCAACCCATTACTGGAAAGGGATACTTATCATCTATTTATAAAACAAACAAAAAAATAAAAATGCATAATAATGACAAACTATGGAATTATTATAGATCAGTTAATGGACATGTGCCAAATGACAGAGATAAAAAACTAATTCTTCTCTCCAAAGCATACATCACTTTCATTACATTGGAGACTGTTTACATGGCAATTCATACACAGATCTTATGTAACCCTCATAAAATGGAACTTATGTTTAAGAAAAATATTGGCTGCTGGAGATGTGATTTATCAATAAAAGCAGACTGGCAACATATGTTCTACGAATGCCATTTGATTAAACCATATTGGGATAAAATAAATTATTTTCTGCAAATGGTATTCAATTATAAATTCCAGATTTCCAAATCTATTATTTTGTTTAATGCACCTGTACCCGACTGTGTGCCATGAACAAAATATGTAATCTTATGGACTCTCCTAGCTATTGCAAGGAAGAACATTACATAAAACTGGAAATCCAAAGCTTCTCCAACTTTTAAGCAATTCATGAATATGGTGTCAGCAGTATCGCAATTGGAAATGAACACTATTAAAGGAAGAACTGAAAGAACTACATCATTATACGTAGCATGGCAAAAAGTAACTGAAATACTGGAGAATAATGACTGCAGCAGATTATAATCAGGAAACAATTGCATAGAAAGTCAATTATATGTCAACAATAGACACCCTTGTAAATACTTTATTTTGGTTTAAAAAAAAATAAATAAAAAAATAATCAACCCCAGACTTATGAATCCATAACCCTCCCTGATGACATAAGCGACCACTCACTAACCTACATTATCAGGTTCAAAACCAATCCACCCATTCAACCCATATTTAGGACAATTAGAACCAAAAAAACTTCAACTTGGATCTATTCCTAAGTGAACTTGGAGCATGTAATTGGTCCCCCTTAAAACACCTTTCTCTAGATGAAGCTGTTGATTACTTTAATGCTAATTTCCTAGACATACTCAACCGCCATGCTCCTACCCGCTGTATCAGGATAAGAACTAAATCTGCTCCATGGCTTACTAAGGAAACCAAGCAAAAAATCCATCTCAGAAATAAATACTGAAATAAATCACGCTTAACTAAAAACCCTGTTGACCTCCAAAACTACAAACAACTTAGAAATGAAACAAAAAAAGCTATACTGTCCGATAAAAAAACTATTTCCTACAATCTCATCAGACCCACCATAATAAACCACAAAAGTTCTGGTCAAGTATTAATCAGTTGTTACATCCCGGTCAATCTATCACACCTACCCCTCAAGGCACTGACAAGGACAATCCCAAACAAACTGCTAATGCCTTTAATACCTTTTTCACCAAAGCAATTCAAACTCTTGCCAGTCAGCTCTCTCCTCAAAACGTAACTCTATCTAATTCTGACTATAACCCACCACCTCCATTTCTCTTCCAACCTGTCCCAACAGCATTCATTCTCACACTTATCTGAAAACTCAAACCATGCACTCCCTCTGCTGACCAATTACCCGCAGAATACTTGCAATTAGCAGCCAAATCTATTGCTTACCCCATCTCCATTCTCATCAATAGAACCATCACTGAAGGATATATCCCCAAACTTTGGAAAGTCTCTCATATTATTCCCCTTCATAAGGGGAAGACTCCACTGAACTCTCCAACTATTGTCCCATAGCCCTACTTTCTCCTTTATCTAAGATTATGGAAAGATGTAGCCACAGGCAATTGCTAGACCCTCTTCTCCATAATAACCTGCTTTCCAACTCCCAACATGGGTTCAGACCTTCCCATAGCACAACTGCTGCCCTCCTCTCCTTTATAGACACCTTCAACAAAAACCGTAACCTTAACATGCTTTCCTCTGCACTTTTCATTGACCTGTCCAAGGCTTTCGACATGGTAAATCACAATATACTCATAAACATTCTCAAATCTCTGTCACTTGACATACTAGCTATAAAATGGTTTCAGTCCTACTTAAATGACAGACATCAAGCTGTGCTCTGGAACACCATTCTTTCTACCCAGCTACCTGTTAATATTGGTGTCCCTCAAGGGTCCATACTGGGCCCTCTCGTATTTTCTATATTCATCAATGACCTTCACCAAGTAGTTCCCCAAGCTACTTGTACACAATACCCGGATGACTCTACATTTATATGGTCAGCCACTTCTGTATCTGAACTTCACTCCCATACACAAGACATATTTTACTCTGTAGAACTATGGTTTACAAAATGCTGTCTCCTACTAAACCCTAAAAAACTAAACTTCTCCTTTTTACACCTACCAGTAAATCTCCCCCAATAGACTTCACTGTAACATCCAATAATGGTACTCTTATATCCCAAGATCTTACTACCAAACTGCTAGGTATCACCATAAACAACAACCTTAACTTTGACACCCACATCAACAACACTTTGAAAACTACTAATAAAAAAATAGGCTCTCTTTATAGGATCAAACCCTTCCTCACTCCTGCAACTAGAATAACTATTGCCCACACCCATCTAATCTCTACCCTTCATTACGCCTCACCCATATTTACTAATCTGTCAAAAAATAACCTTAAGAAACTAGAAAAGTCCTACAATAATATAGCCAGATTTGCCACAGGTAACCCTTACAGAAAACACCACTGTATTAATCTAAAGCATCTAGGGTGGCTTGAATTACAGCAGCAGCTGAAATTTAATCAACTTGCCATCGCCCATAAAATACTTTATCAACCTGCCAAGACACCCATCCTATCTAACCTTATTCACCCCTACTATAACCTGAAGTCCCTAAGATCTTCACAAAAACTTCTTGTAAATATCAATAAATCAAACAATAGAGCTGGAGACTCTCTCTTCTCTAATACTGTTGGAAAAACCTGGAATCTACGTCCCTCCGAACTTTCTACACTTCCCTCTATTTCTCTGTTCAAAAATAAACTTAAGCTCTTCCTCAAAACACATTGGATGTACCCCTGTACTAAACCTGACTGACCAATATGCTCATTACTTGATTCAACCTTACCTTCTCATCTCTGCAACAATTTCATCCTAAAGTACTTTTTACTCTGATATAGCACTTTTTTATTATACATAGTACCCCACCAGCCTAAAATCCCTTTTTCGATCACCACATCCCCCGAAGTCTTTTTCAAACTCATCCACATAAATTTTTTGTCTATTGCTTCTAGCATGTCGAGGGATCAGTTGCTAGTGTCCTCTCCTGCTCAGCTGGGAATATTGAGGCAATGTTACAATTGCCTCATGTACACAGACAACCCTCTCCTTCTCCCACAAAACACAAATACATGCGAGAGATGCAACTATATAGCCAAACTGGAGGCTGAGCTCTCAACATAGGACTGGCAAGACCAGACAGGAGGAGAAGGTAACCACACACACCACAAACCCAGTTTCACATAGCACCATCACAACTTCAAATCATACACATAAACACACAAAGACATACTCTGAGGCTCTGATCAAAAACCTACCAAAACAGCAGAGGCCACCAAAGCAGACACCCAAACAACTGCCTCCACAGGGCACAGCACATGCAACACATAGACCACAGAGTCAGTGTGCCAAACAGTCACGGCCCTTAAGGCCAAACACAATGCCTGACACACTCGTCATAGGTGACTCCATTGTCAGACACACTGATGTCCCGCTCACCAGATTGAGTAAGGAGAAGGTCACAGTAAGCTGCCTATCGGGCGCTAGAATCCGCCACATAATGCAAGCACTCAGGTCACTCAACTGCAGGTACAAGTACGACTCAGTCATTGTCCATGCTGGTGTGAACGACCTGAGACGTACCTCCCTGCACTACATGAAAAGAGACATAGAGGAGCTCTCAGATTATGTAGCCCAGGCAGGTATGACCCTGACCTTGAGCAGTATCCTACCTTCACCAAGAATGATGCCACAATACAGAGACAAGATGATCAGCTTTAATAATTGGCTAAAACTATGGTGTCATTCAAAGGGGATCCAATATCTGTCTGCCTGGGATGACATGCTGGACAAGCCACGCTGCTTTGCAAGGGGCGGCTTGCACCTGTCACCCCTGGGCTTCCGGATTTTGGCAAAGGCTCTTGCCACCCCCATAGTGCCTTTTTTAGGCAAGGCTCAAATTCTAAACCTACCACCCTAGATCACAAAAAAGGAAAAAAACTAAGGGTAATGCTGCTCAATGCCAGAAGTCTAAATCTCAAGATGCACGCACTCGAGGCCCTTCTCAATATGGAGAACATCGATGTCTGTGCTGTGACTGAAACCTGGTTCAAGGCTCCTGAGAGCACCCCGGCACTATCAGGTTTTACCTCATATCATGCATTCCGGCCCCAAAATCCGGACAACACCAAGAAAGGAGGGGGGTGTCCATATTCATCAAGGACACCCTCACCTCAAGGTTGGTGGCAATGCACGATGCATCGGAGACCATCCAGGTGCAAGTAACCGTAGGTAAGACTGTTCTGCAGTTTGTAGCATGTTACAGGCCACCCTCTCAAACTCAGGAACCTCACACAGCTTTCCTGAAAACACTGGAGGGGATAAATGTATCCCCAAACACCATCATACTGGGTGACTTCAACTATCCAAATATAGACTGGGATCACTACTCAAGCCCCAACACTCTAGCCCAAAGGTTCCTAGAGTTCATAAACTCAAATGCCATGGAACAACTAGTCACCATCCCCACTAGAGGAGAAAACATACTAGATCTCATCATCACGAACATGGGGTCACAATGTTCAACACCAGAAGTATACCCATCATTGGTGAGATCAAATCATAAACTAATCTCACTGGAAGTCCACATCCCGCCTCCACCCCAGATAAAAAAAACCACAGTGAAGAACTTCTCAAAAGCCAACTTCACACTTCTAAAGACTGGTGTGGTCTCTTTCAAGGCCCCAGAGCCAGCGGAAACCATTACACAAACCGCTGAATCACTTACAAATGCCTTCTACCAGCACCTCCAGGACTGCATGGATCAGGCAATCCCAAACAAAACAAAGACTCTTTGTACCAAAGGCAAGCGTCCAATCTGGTGGACCCCAGCCATAAACAAGCTCTACAACAAAAGGAAGAAGCTACTACAAGATAGAGCAAAATCCGTAACAGGGAAGACACCCTTGATCATTATAAGTAAAAAAACTAAGATCTCTCATAAAATCGTCAAAGGCAAATTTTGAGAGAAAAATCACTAAGGATTCAAAAGACAATCATAAGGCCTTTTTTAGCTATGTTAGAAACCTGGGAGGAAACTCCCAGATATGCTCAGAATTAGTTCAAAATGATGTAAAAATCACTGAACCTACAGACATTGCCAACATACTGGCTGACAGGTTCAGTGCAAATTCCCCCCCCCCTTCCCCCCCAAAAGGAGAGATATCTATACCAGAGAATTGTAGCCCCCCAAACATCTCAAATGCTCAGGTGAGAACTGCTCTCTCCAAGGTGAAAAACACAGCATCCATGGGACCAGATGGTGTACCCGGTTGTGTGTTCCACGAACTCAATGAGGAATTAAACCCGCAGTTAGGGCAGCTGTTTAATCTTAGCCTAACCTCAGGATACATACCCAAGGAGTGGAGTACGGCAACGGTGGTCCCACTTCACAAAGGAGGTGCCTCCACCAACCCTGGAAACTACCGACCCATCAGCTTGACAAGCCTGGTCTGCAAAGCTATGGAGAGGATCATAATGGAACTCATAAATAAAGACATAGGGGACTTGCAGACTTTGGATCCAACCCAGTTTGGCTTTGTCAAGGGTAGCTCATGCCTTTTAAACTTGGTTGACTTTTTCGAAACAGTCACCAAGGCCATTGACGAGGACAAGGCAGTCCACACAGCCTACCTTGACCTGGCAAAGGCTTTCGACACAATACCCCACTCGGGTATCATTGAAAAACTCACCAGCCTAAATGAAAACCCATACGTCACAAGATGGGTTGCAAACTGGCTAAGTGACAGAACCCACAGGGTCAGAGTTGCTGGCGCCATGTCAGACTCCAAGCCTGTCACAAGTGGTGCCCCACAGGGCTCAGTCCTGGGCCCACTCTTGTTCGGCATCTACTTTTCAGAAGTACAAGCAAACACAGGAGGATTATGGCTGACAAAGTTTGCAGATGACTTGAAACTGGGCACCATAGTTGAAAACCCATCTGACACAGACATCCTTCAGAAGGGTCTCATAGGAACGGATAACTGGTGCCAGAGCCATGGCCTAAAGTTAAACACCAAAAAATGCATAGTCAAACCCTTCGGGAAAAACAAGGTTACCCCTAGTTACCATATAGGTGGCAATCCACTAAGAACAGAAGAGGTTATCAGGGATCTGGGGACCCAGGTTGACAGTAATCTTTCATTTGACACTCACGTTGCCAAAGTAGTTAGGAAGACCTTCTACATTGCCCACCTGATCATGAAGCGATTCACATCTAGATCAAGGGAGGTCATCGTTCCCCTGTACTCATCACTCATCAGACCAATGATTGAGTACAATGCCCCATTCGAAATGTATCTGACCTGACACCTGCAGCAATTGGAAAGGCCCCAAAAGTTCCTCACCAAAAGGATAAAGGGTCTCAAAAATATGTCTTATGCTGCCCGACTGAAGGAACTCCAGCTCTATTCAGTCACACGTCTGCTCAGAGGTGACCTGTGCCTGACATACAAGGCCATGTCCAACCCGGAACTAATGAACATGCTTCACCTCAAAAAATCTAAATCCATCAGAACTACAAGGGCAAGAGACTTAAACCTTAACACGGCTATTAATAGGACGTGCTGGAGGGACAGATTCATCACCCAGAGACTCCCTATGCTGTGGAACAAAATCCTGGTACATGTGAGGCAGAGCACCTCGCTGGCTCTGTTCAAGAGAAATCTTGACCAATGGATGGGAGATCGCAGGTATACCCCAGGGATAACCTCAGTGTCACTGCTTGACAGAGGCACAGCAAAATAATGGGCATATTATCCTTCAAACTAAAGGGGTGGCGAAAGCCACAAAACTCTGGGCTAGGCTTATAAATGCTCTTGGGCAGATAGCCTAGTATGAACCTATGAACCTATGAACAACTATTATTCTACCTCTCCATCACACTCTTACTTATTACTGTATTCTCAAAAAAAGTGACATGTTGTACTACTAGATGTATTACTCAGCTGCTACTCCATATTACCTTATTTTTATCTTCCTTTTATCTACATTTATGCTGTACTTTTTAGCTATTTTTTCTTTCTGAACATTTAATTGTAACTTCATTAGTAATTGTACTAAGTCTAGTCAAATATTTTGCATTTTTTTATACTTTATAAATGTGTGACCACCTAAATTTTTTTTTTCTTTATGGTGAATGTAAT
This sequence comes from Protopterus annectens, assembly GCF_019279795.1. Lineage (NCBI taxonomy): Eukaryota > Metazoa > Chordata > Ceratodontiformes > Protopteridae > Protopterus > Protopterus annectens. The sequence goes on from NC_056726.1 coordinate 1,039,649,734, forward strand.
TGCATTTTAAATATGTACTGCTGTAGATGTGAACCTTATTTGAAGTGTTTGGAGCTTATCTCCCCTGGCCTCTACTGAAAATGGACATATATCCAGCTAGACTAGCCCGGTCAACAAATGTAAAATAAAATAAATAAAAATAAATGTTTTACTTTTTCTTTCTGTTCCTGGATACAGTCACCCCAGAGTTCTCTTACTAATAACACCTGTACCTCTCCAATATTCACAGACCTTTAACCTTCTAAACTATCCTCCAGCAATCTATACTCTCCATTATTCACAGACCTTTAACCTTCTAAACTATCCTCCAGCAATCTATACTCTCCATTATTCACAGACCTTTAACCTTCTAAACTATCCTCCAGCAATCTATACTCTCCATTATTCACAGACCTTTAACCTTCTAAACTATCCTCCAGCAATCTATACTCTCCATTATTCACAGACCTTTAACCTTCTAAACTATCCTCCAGCAATCTATACTGTCCATTATTCACATACCTTTAACCTTCTAAACTATCCTCCAGCAATCTATACTCTCCATTATTCACAGACCTTTAACCTTCTAAACTATCCTCCAGCAATCTATACTCTCCATTATTCACAGACCTTTAACCTTCTAAACTATCCTCCAGCAATCTATACTCTCCATTATTCACAGACCTTTAACCATCTAAACTATCCTCCAGCAATCTATACTCTCCATTATTCACAGACCTTTAACCTACTCAACTAACCTCTAACAATCTATATTTACAGAGCTAATGCAATCTGTAAGGAAATGGCTTAAATTACGTTCTTATACTATCATGCCCATAAAATGTATACAATCAATCTGTCAGAAAATCATATGTACTAAATATGAATGTTTCCACTCTCTTGTTGTCAGATAAAAAATGCTTAGTGTCTACTATACTTAGTAACTGTCTATATCTCTGCTTCCACACTCATGATGTACAACATTCAAAACCTGCTTGTTAATACTGTGAATTGTACTTGTAATTCTAAGTCTATGTAATTATGCTACGGAACTTTTCTCCTCGGGCCTCTGTTGGAAATGGGCCTCCAGCCAGTCGGACCATCCCGGTAAACAAATGTAAATAAATAAACAAAGAATTATTTTGCTACAGTGGATTTGGGAACACAAGCAGGGGTCAGCCTGATCTGATTATCCTCTTCAGTCAGTCTTTCATCCACTCCTTCTGTTCCCAGTTCCCCCAAATATTACATCTCCACAGAGTCTTTTTACCAAAAATATTTTCCCAGAGTTTCTGACTTTGCCTCCATCAAACTTTTGATTTCTCACATTTCTAGAACATATTGTTCAGGGGGGGGGGGGGGGGTCCCTTTCACCTACACCTCCAATATTTTGTCACCAATGTCTTATACGTTTTATATACTTTAGTTAGACCAGGGAACCATTGATGCAGGACACACAGATGTTGACAAACTGACATGATCTTAGTGTGTGTGTTCTGTCCCATATTTCCTGGTGTTGGGCAACTGTTATGTAAGGGGCTTCATCCTTTTCTCAAATATACTACAATCTAAGTATGGCGGACAAACCCCTGACTCCATAAAATTCTCATATATTAGAATAACCTTTCCTTACCAGGCTCTCCCCATTTCTTCCAAGGCACAAATCACACACTTCTATCATAGTTTTTATATAGAAAAAAGGATAAATGGTGCAAAGTTTTCTCTGTGTTAACCTTTGCCTCTCTGATATTTACAATTTTCCTTTGACTTCTCTGAAACCAATAGATATAAAGAATAGTATAGTATGCCTTTGTTCTGCAACTTGGGTCAGCCAATTCTATTCCAACTGTTAATGTCTTCCCCTTCCCAAATCCATCTGTCTCATAATGGGTTAGTTTTAACAATTTGCAGCCGATAACTGTTATTGGTTACCCCTCTGTCCTCCCATCTAAAAGCAATACATTCTGCTAGTCCCGATTCAGAAAATACAGCCAGCCTGTCCAGAATGTGAAGGGAGATTCCCCTTCAAGCTAGATACAATCCCACATGCCTTTTGTTTCCTCCTTGATTCCTACCTGTGATATGTTGTGGGCCTGCACTGTACTGGGTGCATATATTAACCCCGGCCTCCCTCTTTTTTGGTACATATATTCTGCTTGTCAGGATTTTATTACCTTTGTCTAGTATTATGTACAATTCTATAGCTCCTTGGACTTTCTTAAGTCCCGGGAGTTTTTTATGAGATAAGTATATTGTGAAAGAGATGAAGAGCCAGGGATGTGTCAGGTGGTGAAGGTGATTAATTGTGTTCATTTTTTTTCCATCAATGTTTTGAATCTGTTGTAGCCCCTTCTCAAGAGCTTTGGTTATTCTACCATAAACACTGTGTGTATTCTGTATAATTGTCCCTTTGTAAGTACTGGCTTCTTCTAAACCAACTTACTTTCACATTGTTGATTGCCCCACAGTTTCCTTTGCCTTGGCCCTTCCCTACTTCTAACTAGGGTTGTTTTCCTTAGGCTGTATTTTAGCTCTGGTACTTTAGAAATATTCTGCAAATATATATGATGCCTTGAGTATAAGTCCATCAATATTCTCAGCCAATAAAATGCAATAATATGCAAATTTACAAAACCAAGCCCTAGAGCCTCCCCAGGTAACCTTTCTCTCATAACTTTCACCTCACTTTCAGTGACATTTCAATGATTACTAATGAGAAGAGTCCAGGGGATAATGTGCATCTCTGTTTGGTTTCCCTCTTTATACTTCCTTATTATGATACATGACCATTGATCAGCACTTTAGGGTGGCTAGCCACCTGGCAGTGTAAGCCTTGGCTCGGGATGAATGTTACTGTTGAAGTGACACCCCAACTCCACTTGCAAAAATGAGAAAAAGGGATAGAGGATGGATGGATGGATGGATGGATGGATGGATGGATGGATGGATGCATGGATGGATGCATGGTTGGATGGATATAAAGCCTTCACCAAGGGTGTAAGTATAGGGGCCTAATCCTCAGTATTGTAATTTCAAATGAAAATGCCAGTTGACTGAGTCAAAGGCTTTAGAGCTATCAAAAGATAATATTTCTACCTGCATTTTATCCTGAAAGGCTTTCAGGAAATCAGAGACTATCCACCAATTATTGATAGATTGGTTCCCTTATACAAATTCTTTCTGTCCTTAGTTGATGAGGAGTGATATTATTCCATCTATTCTGGAGGCAATAATCTTAGCAAAAATTTTAACATCTTCATTTAGCAAGGATTTTGGTCTATCGGTGGTCGCATGTGTAGTCCCTACTTTCTCTTTAGGAAGTAGTGTAATTTTTGCAGACTACATGGAAGACAATGGTGTTCCTACTTCCCAAATGCTACTATATAAGTTTACTAAGGCTTTTTCTATCCATACTAACATTTATTAAGTTCATAGGTTCATAGATAGGTAATAGACTATCGGCCCAAGGGCATAAGTAAGCCTAGCCAGTAAGGTTCCCTGGCTTATGCCACCCAAGAAAGTTAATTTCTTGTGCCCCTGTCGAGCAGAGCCACAGAAGTGATCCCCAGGGTGTATTTCCTATTTACCATCCATGCCAAGATTTTTCTTGAAGAGTGCTAATGAGGAACTTTGGCATAGATGGGTAGCTTGTTCCAGAGTATGGGAAGTCTCTGGGACAGGAATCTATCCCTCCAGCATGTCCTGTTTATTGTGGTGACAAGGTTTAGGTCCCTAAAGCATGTAACTTGGAGGGATTGGGATTTCTTTAGGTGTAGCATGTGCAACAGCTCTGGGTTTGACATAGCTTTATATATTAGGCAGAGATCTCCTCGGAGTAGGCAATATGCTACAGAGTAAAGCTGGAGTTTTTTGAAACGGTCAGTGTAAGGCATCTGTTTGAGGCCAGTAATCCTCTTTGTAAGGTACTTCTGTGACTTTTCCAGCTGCTGCAGATGTCTTGTGAGGTACATTCCAAAAGGGGCGCTGTACTCTATAATGGGTATAATGAGTGCCGAGTAGAGGGGAACAATGACCTCTTTTTTCCTGGATAAGAACCCTTTTGTGATGAGGTGTGCCACATAGAAGGATTTCCTGACTACTGTGATGATGTGATTATCAAAGGAGAAACTACTGTCCACCTGGGTCCCACAGTCTCTTATCACACATTCGGCATTAAGTAGACTGCCATCTATGTGGTTGTTCATGGGTACAGAGTTTTTACCAAAGGGGATGACAATGCACTTTTTGGCATTGAGCTTGAGGCCATGCCTCTGACACCAGCATTTTTCTCAGTGAGGCCCTTCTGTAAGATGTCCACATCATTTGGGGACTCAACTATGGCTTCTAGTTTTCAGTCATCTGTGGATTTCATTAGCCAGAGGCCTTCTGTGTTAGCCTGTACTTCAGAGAAGTAGATACCAAACAGGAGAGGTCCCAGGACTGAAACCTGTGGTATTCCACTTGTCACTGGTTTGAAGTGAAATTTGGAGTCTGCAACTTTTACAGTGTGGGTTTTGTCAGAGAGCCATTTGGCATCCCATCTTGTGACGTAGGGATTTAAACCTAGTTTAGTGAGTTTAGCTATAATTCTAGAATGGCGGATGGAATCGAAAGCCTTAGTGAGGTCAAGATAGGCTGTGTGAACCACCTTACCCTCATCTATGGCTTTGGTGACTGCCTCAAAGAAGTCAATCAGGTTCAGAAGGCATGATCTGCCTTTCACAAACCCGAACTGGGTGGGGTCCGGAGTTTGGAGGTTACTACTGTCTTTGTTTATGAGTTCCATGATGATACGTTCCATGGCCTTGCAAACCAGGCTCATCAAGCTAATATGGTGATAGTTCCCAGGATCAGTGGTGGCTCCCCCTTTGTGGAGTGGGATAACTGTTGCTGTATGCCATTCAGTGGGCACAAAGCCTGACATGAGACTATCATTAAACATGGTGCTTAGGTGATGAGCCAGTTCGTTCTGAAGTTCATGTAAAATGCAGCCTGGGATGTTGTCCGGTCCCATGGATGCTGTGTTTTTGGTTGTAGAGAGTGCAGCTTTTACCTGTGTAGATGTGATTACAGGGATTCTGCATTCTTCCTGTATAGATATGGGCCCTTTAGGGGGTGACAACGGGGTAAACTGACTTGGTACCCTCTATAGAATTAAACCCTTCCTTACCCCTTCTGCCAGAAAAACTATTGCCGAGACCCACCTTATTTCTACCCTTTTCTATGCCTCTGCTATATATACTAACCTATCTAAAAACAACCTCTCCAAACTTTCCACCTGTTATAATAGCATAGCTAGATTTGTCTCTTGCTCCCCCTTTAAAACTCACCACTGCCTCAACCTCAAACAACTGGGATGGCTAGAATTACAGAACCATATACTTTGTCAACAATTACTTATCACCCAAAAGATCCTATACCACCCCAACAACACCCCTATCCTCACTAATATGATTACACCATACAAAAATCTGGCTACACTACGCTCTGCTAATAAGCTCCTAGTTTCCTCTATTAAATCTAAGAACAAAGCTGGTGACTCACTTTTCTCGAACACAGCAGGTAAAGACTGGAATCAGCTTCCTTCTGAAATATTAACCCTTGCTTCTACTTCTCTATTTAAAAACCATCTTAAAGAACATCTTAAAACTCACTGGCTTTGTCCATGTGTGAACCCAGACTGATATCTCTTTCCTCTTCCTGCTCTTACCCCTTTCCCTACTCCTCTAACCTAGGCCTCTAATTCTAATCACTACACTTTCCTTCATAGTATGAGGATAAAATAAAAGGGTCTTCTCTCCTTTGGTCTTGCTCAAACTTACTATTGTGTTTAGTATAATTTTTCTTTTGACCAATGTTACCTCTATACTGTTATTTTAGGTGTCTTTTTATATATTGTAAACTTTGTCACTGTTCATGCCTGGAGCTTTTCTCCCCAGGCCTCTACTGAAAATAGACATATATCCAGTTAGACTAGCCTGGTCAACAAATGTAAAATAAATCAAAAAATAAATAATAAAGTTAGCACTGAACTTATCTGCCAGGATGTTGGCAATATCAGTCGGTTCTGTAATTTTTGTGCCATTGTGCTGTAACTCAGTGCAGATCTGGGTGTTGCCATTGAGAGTCTTGACATAACTATAGAATGCTTTGTGTTTGCCCTTAGAATCAGTGGCAATTTTGTTTTCGTAGCTAGCTTTGGAGGATCATATATGATATCTCAGCTTTTTACTGAGACTGACCCGGGAGCTCCTCCACTCATGGGATTTTACTCTCTTTTGCAACAGTTTCTTCATTCTGTTGTAGAGTTTGTTTATGTCAGGAGACCACCAGATTGGCTTCCTTTTTTTTGGAAGATAGCGTCTTGGTTCTGTTAAGGATAGCACAATCCATGCACTCATGTAAGTGCTTATAGAGTGCATTTGTGTAGGATTCAGCAGTCGTAACTGTATTGTCCATCTACATGGGTGTCATGAAGTTCGCCACTTCTGTCTTAAGAAGCATGAAGTTGGCTTTGGAGAAATTTTTTACTGTGGTTTCGTTAATGGTGGGTGGGGACAGGATGTGGATATCTAAGGTGATAGCTTATGGTCGGATAATGGATCTTACCAATGAGGAGTTGACTTCAGGTGTGGAACACCGGTCACTCATGTTGGTAATGACTAGGTCTAGGATATTGTTGGCCCTGGTTGGGATGTGGATAGGTTGATCCAGGGCATTGGAATTTATGAATTCTAGAAAGTGTTGAGTGAAGGAGTTGGTACTCGAGTAGTTTTCCCAGTTAATGGTGGGATAGTTGAACTTGCCCATTATTAGGGTGTTTGGTTGAACCCTAATATTTTCCAGTACATCAAGAAAAGAGGAGTGGGAATCCTGGGGCATGGTGGGTGATCTGTAGCAAGCTACAATTTGGATTGCAGTTTTGCCCAGAGTTAGTTGCACTTGGATAACCTCTGATGCATTATGCTGTGCAACTAGCCTGGAGATGTGGATATCCTTAATGAATATGGACACACCTCCGTCTTTAGTGTTATGGTCCAGGTTAGATGGCTGAAAAGTGTGGTATGAGTTATAGCCTGGTAATGCAGGGGTGCTCTCTAGAGCCTTGAACCAGGTCTCAGTCACTGCACAGATATCGATGTTCTCCATTTGAAGGAGTGCCTCGAGTGAGTGCATTTTGAGATTTAGACTTCTAGCATAGAGTAGCATTACTCTCAGTTTTTGCTTGCCTGTTCCTGTTATGGTGGTGAATTTGTCATTTGAACCTTGCCTAAAAAGGCACTATAGGGGTGGCAAGAGCCTTAGCCAGTATCTGGAATCCCAGGGGCAACAGATGCAGGCCATCTCTAGCAAAGCATCGTGATCTGTCGACCATGTCGTCCCAGCAGACAGATACTGAATCCCCTTAGAATGACACCAGAAGCTTAGCCAATTGTTTAAGTCAATCATTTTGTCCTTGTACTGTGGTATTATTCTGGGCAATGGCAGGATGCTACTCAGGGGCTAGGGTCATACCTCCTGGGCTACAAGATCAGATAGCTCTTCCATGTCTCTTTTCATATAGTCCAGGGAGGTACTTCTTAGGTCATTCACACCAACATGGACAATGACAGAGTCATATTTGTACTTGTTTTGGAGTGAACTGAGTGCGTGGGATAAGTGACAGTTCCTGGCACCCGACAGGCAGCTGACAGTAACCTTCTCCTTGTTTAGCCTGATGAGTGGGACATCAATGTGCCTGACTATAGAGTCACCTATGACTAGTGCATTGGGTACATTGTTTTGCCTTTGGGCTGTAGTTTATTGGCACACTGAGTCTGTGGGCTATGTGTCATTTGGGTTGTGTTGGGGATGGAGATTGCTTGTATTTCTGCTTTGGAGGTCTCTGCTGCTTGAGCAGATTATTATTGAGAGCCTCCACTAATGTTTTTGTGTTTCTATGTGTTGATTTTGGTGGTGAAGGTTTAGTGGGACTATGTGATGAGTGTGGTGTGGTGCACGTGTTTACCTTCTCCTCTTGACTGTCAAGTTCAGTCTTGGTTGGAGAAAACTTTACCTCCAGTTTGGCTAGATAAGTGCATCTCTCACAGTTTGTAGTGTTGGGTGGTAGGAGAGGGTAGTCTGTGTACATGAGGCAGTGCCCCAAGATGCCCAGATGCATCAGATAGACAGGAGAGAACACTGGGAGCTAACCCTTGGACATGCCTGAATAAAAAACTATTTTCTTCTAGACAAGTGAGGAAAGTGAGTACAAGAGCTGTTTTTCTCTAAGCAAGTGAGGAAAGTAAGTACAAAAACTGTTTTCCTCTAGGTAAAGAGGAAGTTTGAGTGCTGTAGTAATCTATAGCTTATTTAGTGCTTATAACAAAAGTTTGAGTGCTATATCAATTTGTAGCTTATTTAGTGCTTTTAACAAGTTCTGAACAAGTGCTGAGCACAAATAAGCAAATTCAAGTGCTAAAACTACGAATCTGTACCTGGAACTTGTGGTAGATAGGCTACCTAATGCTTACCACTCCCACTGATAAGCTAGAATGCTTCCCTCCTACATAGAAAGGCTTGGGGGGGGGGCTCAGAAGCTTGCAAACAGTCCTGGATACAGTGAATCTGTATCTGGACTAGACTAGTTACAGGAAAGGTGGGAAACAAGCGCAAACACAGGCTTTTAAACCAGGAAGTTGAAAGAGATGGAAAAACTGCCCAAACGGAAAATAAACTACAATTTCTGGGTCAGAAACCACTGTTGTTGTAGATAGGCTACCTAGTGCTTACCACTCCCACTGATAATCTAGAAGGCCTCCCTCCAACACAGAAAGGCTTGTGTGGTTCAGAAGCTTATAAACAGTCCTGGAAATAGGAAATCTGTATCTGGACTAGACTAGTTACAGAAAAGGTGAGAAACAAGTACAAATATGGAGTTTTAAACCAGAAAGTTGAAAGAGATGGAAAAACTGCTCAAACGGCCAATAAACTATAAGTTCTGGGCCAGAAACCACTCTTGTGGCAGATAGGCTACCTAGTGCTTACTACTCCCACTGATAAGCTAGAAGGCTTCCCTCCAACACAGAAAGGCTTGGGAGGCTCAGAAGCTTTCAAACAGTCCTGGATACAGCAAATCTGTATCTGGAATAGACTAGTTACAGGGAAGGTGGGAAACAAGCGCAAACACGGGCTTTTAAACCAGAAAGTTGAGAGAGATGGAAAAACTGGTAAATGGCCAATAAACTATAATTTCTTGGCCAAAAACCACTTTCTTATATTTTGTCACCTCTTGTAAATTTGATTAGGTACTCCATCTCTACCTGATATCTTTTTTTTAATTTCTTTACTGTAGAATGCCATTCACATTTAGTAATGTCTTTATCTAAATAGACCTATTGTTACAAAGCTAATCATTATTCTAGTTTCTGTCTTTGATAACCAATAGGTTGGTCTATTGTTACCCTCATCTGCATAAAGTATTTTGTAATATAGTGTGAATGCATTCCTAATGGATTCTGACCATCTGTTCTGCTCTTGCAACATCCATAATATTAGGAATAAATAAAGTACACCTATGTTGTTGCCCAGGTAATTGCTTTAGCTTTTTGTTGCCCATATAGCCACCAATAACAACCTTTTGCCAATAACTCACCCTCCTCTTCTGAAGTTGTAAGTTGCCATAAGTTATACTTGACATTACTAATTTCAATAAGGATGCTATTTCCATCTGGATGAGTTGGAATAAGGTATGCCGGCAACAATGCTAGATTCTCTTTCCATTTCACTAGCTCTCTTGTATTTTTTTATACATCTTCTCTTCTGGCATAAGCTGTGCTCAGGTGACAGCTTTACTGGAATCCCAATAAACTCCTACCATTGATTATTTTCTTAAGTTGCTATCTATTATTTGTTCTGTGATTCATAGCACTGTATATCTTATATTATTTGATCTCCATTTATAATGCTTCTAGTGCCAAATATTTGACCGGATACCCTATGCCAGATCAAGAGTGAAGTTTACAATAGTGTGGTTTGATTTATTTCTGTCCATAATTTCAATATTTTGTGTTTTTTGTGAATTGTCCTTGCACAAAGAAAATAATCTATTCTGTTGGCTTGTTAGGAGTCTTTTCTAGAGAGACTGCCTCTGCTCCTCATGAAATCTCCTCCCAACATTTATCCAGTCCTTCTGTCAAATCAGTCTTGTAACATACTCCTGTCCTTTTGTATGGCTTTCTTTCTTGCCATAAAGCCTATCAAGATAGTCATCATACGCTACATTAAAGTCCCCATCAACAAAAGGTAATCAAAACTTGGGAGTGTATTCCATCTCAAACAGCTTTATACAATGTGTGAAGTTTATGCATGCATGCCTAGGCATTTTATAAGCATTGCCCAACATCCTAATAAAACTCTTATTCATCTGCTCAGTGTGTGTGGCAAAACTGAGATGAATGCTTTCTCCTGCCTTCCCTTGGCATACATGGCGATCTATCATGGTCTAATTTTTCAATCCCTTCATTTAACCAAGTGTTCGTATATTGATTCTTAGTAATTTTCATATAGGGAGAGAGCTAACTGATATGATGGACAGAAGGAAGGTTGACATATTGTGTGTGCAACAGACCAGGTGGAAGGGAAGTAAGGCCAGGTGCATTGGAGGTGGGTTCAAATTGCTCTATCATGGTGTGGATGGGAGGAGAAATGGGGTAGGGGGTATCCTGAAAGAACAGTATGCCAATAGTGTTTTGGAGGTGAAAAGAGTGTCGATAGAATGATGTTTATGAAGCTGGAAATTGATGGTGTAATGATGAATGTTGTTAGTGTATATGCTCCTCAAGTTGGGTGTGCAATGCATGAGAAAGAAAAATGTTGGAGTGAGCTGGATGAAGTGATGATGACTGTACCCAAGGATGAGAGAGTGGTGATCAGAGCAGATTTCAGTGGGCATGTTGCTGAAGGGAACAGAGGTGATGAGGAAGTGGTGTTAAGGAAAGGAATGCAGAAGGTCAGATGGTAGTGGATTTTGCGAAAAGGATGGACATGGCTGTGGTGAATACGTATTTTAACAAGAGGGAGGAGCATAGGTTGACATACAAGAGTGGAGGGAGATGCACACAGGTGGATTATATCCTATGCAGGAGGGCCAGTTTGAAGGAGATTGGAGACTGTAAAGTGGTGACAGGGGAAAGTGTAGTTAGGCAGCATAGGATGGTGGTCTGCAGAATGATGCGGATGATCAAGAAGAGGAAGAGGAGTGTGAAGGCAGCACCAAGGATCAAATGGTGGAAACTGAAAAAGGGTGATTGTGAGATGGAGTTCAGGGAAGAGTTAAGACAGGCACTGGGTGGCAGTTACCGAATAGCTGGATAACTACAGCAGAGCTAGTATGGGAGACTGCTAAAAAGGTACTTGGTGTGACATCTGGACAGAGGAAAGAGGACAGGGAGACCTGGTGGTGGAATGTGTAAGTACAGGAGAGTATACAGAGAAAGAGTTTGGTGAAGAAGCAAGGGGTTTGTCAGAGAGATGAAGAAAGTAGACAGGAGTATAAGGAGATTAGGTGCATGGCAAAGAGAGACAGGTGGCAAAGGATAAGGATAAGCTGAATGGAGAGTTGTATGAAAGGTTGGACACTAAGGAGGGAGAAAAGGACCTGTACCGATTGGCTAGACAAAGGGACCGAGCTATGAAATGTGTGCAGCATCTAAGGGTGATAAAGGATAATGAGGGAAATGTACTTACAAGCGAGGAGAGTATGCTGAGCAAATGAAAGGAGTACTTTGAGGGGCTGATGAAGGAAGAGAATGAGAGAGACTGAAGGTTGGATGATGTGGGGTTAGTGATTCAGGAAGTGCAACAGATTAGCAAGGAGGAAGTAAGGATAGCTATGAAGAGGATGAAGAATGGATGACATACCTGTGGAAGCTTGGAGGTATTTAGGAGAAATGGCAGTGGAATTTTTAACCAGATTGTTTAATGAAATCTTGGAAAGTGAGAGGATGCTCGAGGAGTGGAGAAAAAGTGTTTTGATACTGATTTTTTAAGAGTAAGGGTGATGTGCAGTAACTACAGAGGGATAAAACTGATCAGACACATCAGGAAATTATGGGAAAGGGTAGTGAAAGCTAGGTTAAAAATGGAGGTGATGATTTGTGATCAGCAGTATGGTTTCATGCCAGGAAAGAGCACTACAGATGTGATGCTTACTCTAAGAGTGTTGATGGAGAAGTACAGAGAAGGTCAGAAGGAGTTGCATTGTGTCTTTGTGGACTTAGAGAAAACATATGACAGGGTGCCTAGAGAGGTGTTGTGGTATTGTATGAGGAAGTCAAGAGTGGCAGAGACGTATGTAAGAGTGGTACAGGATATGTACAAGTGCAGTGTAACAGCAGTGAGATCTGCAGTGGGAGTGACAGATGTGTTTAAGGAGGCGGTGGGATTGCATCAAGGATCAGCTCTGAGCCCTTTCTTATTTGCAGTAGTGATGGACAGGTTGACAGACGAGATCAAACAGGAATCCATGCGGACTATGATGTTTGCAGATGACATTATGATATGTAGTGAGAGCAGGGAACAGGTTGAGGAGACCCTGGAGAGGTGGAGATATGCTCTAGAGAGGAGAGGAATGAAAGTCAGCCAGACTAAGATGGAATATATGTGTGTGCCTGAGAGGGAGGATAGAGGAATGGTGAGGATGCAGGGAGTAGAGTTGGTAAAGGTGAGTGAGTTTAAATACTTGGGATCAACAGCTCAGAATAATGGCGAGTGTAGAAGAGAGGTGAAGAAGAGAGTGCAGGCAGGGTGGAGTGGATGGAGAAGAGTGTCAGGAGTGATTTGTGACAGACGAGTACCAATAAGAGTGAAAGGGAAGGTCTACAAGAGGGTGAGAAACCAGCAGGGGTATATGGGTTGGAGACAGTAGCAATGACAAAAAGGCAGGAGTCAGAGCTGGATGTGGCAGAGTTAAAGATGTTAAGATTTGCACTGGGTGTGACGAGGGTAAACAGAATTAGGAATAAGTATATTACAGGGTCAGCCCAGGTTGGATGATTTGGAGGCAAAGCCAGAGAGACGAGATTGCATTGGTTTGGACATGTGCTGAGAAGGGGTGCTGGGTATATCTGGAAAAGGATGCTAAGGATGAAGCTGCCAGGTAAGAGGAAAAGAGGAAGGCCTAAAATAAGGTATATGGATGTGGTGAGAGAGGACATGTAGGTGGATGGTTTGACAGAGCAAGATGCAGAGGATAAGAAGAAATTGAAACAGATGCTCCACTGTGGCAACCCCTAATGGGAGCAGCCGAAAGAAAAAGAAGTAATTTTCATTTTTCCTGTCCTGTCAGTTTATATTTCTGTCCCTGACCTGCACATATCTGTTAGAAATATTTGTTCTGTCTCTCACAAATGGTCATACTGGCCTATTTTTAGGTCTTTCTCCTGTTACTTGAGCATAAAAAGCTTTTTGTTAATCAGCATTGGTGGGTTTGCTGCCATGATGTGTTTTACAAATAATGTGTTCTGTATATTGTTCTTGCTGTTATTGTGACAGATATTTTGGTTTGTCTATTAGATTCTGTTATTTTTCTGTTCTTTACTTGTCCCCCACACAGTCTCCTTAAACCCCAGCACATATTTAAGATCTCTTGTGGGGTAGTGTTGAGTCTGTGTTTCCCGTTATGTACCTGGAAGCAACCTTACTCTTAACTGCTAAAAGTGCTGGATAGAAAAGTATAGTAGTAAAGCTTGCATGGTAAAACAGATATCTGAAGAGAGACCTATCTTTTCTCTGCTGAAAAGGGACTGAAGAGAAATCCTCCACAATCCTGTAATTTTTAAGTTCAAATTCTTTATTCTTTTTGCTCTGTATAACTAACCATTCCCTTGTTTTTGAAAGAAGCAAGTCCCATGCGTATATACCTATGCATGCCTCTATGTTTGTGCTCTGATTTACTCTGTGAATTCTATCTGTTCTACCAGCCAGTTCTTGTGATAGTTTTACAATCTTTTTTTCAGAAAAAGAACAAAATATTTTAATTCCTATGTGGGAATGGTTTCTGGTATTCCAACAATGTCCACATTATTTCTTCTACAATGATTTTCTAAATTACCTATTGTCCGTTGCAGTTTTTCCAAGATTTTATCTAATGAAGATGTTTTACCTCTTTAAATATGATTTATTTCTTAGTACATTTGTTTTCTCATCCAGGGTTAATAACTTTCCCTTAAGTACTGTGATTCTGTTTGATTTCTGTTCTTTCTCAGAAAATGTGAGACACACGCAGCAAGCTGAAAACATTTTTTAAACATAAGATGCACTTCCCCTCAGGCTTTGCCATTTTAGACTGCTCAATCAATCTGTGACGTGTCATTTTTATAACTGAAATGCCAGTTGAGTCGTTTACTAAAGTAATATATTATGACCTGATGAAGCTACCTTTAGTGAAAGTGCTTGTCTGATGCATTAAAGTTTCTGTGTACATCATCTACGTTTGTGCCTTTGTGGAATATCTTTTCAGTTGAACTTTGGTGGACCTTTATACTCTGCTTCGCTCCTTATCCTTTGTTTTGGACATAAATAAAATTATAAAATATAATCAGTCACTCTATGCTGCCATCTTGTCTCAGACAGAGCCACTCTATCTCAATGGACTCTGATCTGAAAGTAAAAACATTGGTTTTCTTTTCTTGCACCAAGGTGAAAGCCTATACTGTTTCACACTACTTGGAGTTCAAGAAAGTAGTCCTGCAGTTTTGAGCTTACACTTATCAGACAGTTCAACTATGGACTCAATCACATTTTGTATAAGTTTTGAATTTTTACTTAGACAGTTTAACTGTGGAGTCATAGGTTCATATGTTAGTACTAAGCTAACTGCCTTTGCGAGCCATTTTAAGCCTAGCCAATTATCCCTTGTGAGAGTCAAACCCTGCATCTTGTGTTTGTAGGGCAAACACCTTAACCATTAGGCCATCCTCCCCCTCCTTCACATTTTGTTTAAGTTTTGAATGTTTGTCTTAATAGTCAATTCATTTATGTCTAGTATAAATAAGAGAGGTTCAATTACTTGATTTGTGTGTTATTAATATTTACTCAGAGATGGGAAAGAATATTGGAATTTCAAGTCAAACGTGTATGTATTCAGCTATTTAAAATAGTAGAAGAATCAAAGTATAGAGCTTTATGTGAATCCATATGTTTCCAAACTGTATAAATGTTTCGAATGAAAATGACAGAAAGTTTTAGATATGCCTAGAAAATTTTCACCAGCAAATTTTCCTAAGCCAAGCTCATCACATGCATTCAGAAAGATGAAGAACAGCATGGCCCACATGAACCATGTGACCTAAGTGACCCACATGCTTTGTTATTGACAAAATTTCAATTGTGATCTAAAAGCCAAACCTGAATCTCAAAAAAGTTATAGAAGCTATTTGTTTACATGTTTTTTAAAGAGAGTAGAAAGAGAGGACATCAGTAATGTATAATGTTAACTGCTGAGTGATACTGATGGACTTCCATAGATGAACAACCAGTGACTGTTTCAACCAAGGGGTTGCTTTTCCATCTTTTATGGATTTTTGATTAGCATAATAATGAAACATTTTGTTATTTCTAAGAATTCAGGAAGAAGACTATCCAAAAGAGGAGAGCCCTTGTTTAAGATTATTCATTAATGTCAGAATTGAATTGGAGCAAACACACATTGTGAATAAGCATTTAAGATGTGTTGAGGCATGTACTGGTAGGGAATAACATGTTGGCTGACAGTGATACATCAGACACTGGAGTGCCAGCCATGCAGTCCTGACTGATAAAGTACAGATCATTGTACTGCGCGTTATTGCAGGTAAATCTGTTTTTTATGTGTGCATCAATTACAACTCACTGTGATGTACATGAAATGCACAGGGTAAGGCATACATGTAAAATATATACAAGTTCAGGTGTGTGACTGATCATTGGAGAAGTGACAATAATAAAGGATGTGAGGCTATGAATAACTATCTGCATAGAAAGATATTCTGACAGTTTTGTGCTTTACTTCTTTGTATTACTTTTGTGCAGGTAATGTGTTAAAGGTCACCTTAAGTACACACCTTCCTTTGTTGTTGTACATATGCTTTTTATGTTTCAGGCACTTTCTTAGCAATCTAAAAGTCCATTTGTGAACAGCCACATTATCTTCTTAAAAATGTTAAGGAATCACAGCATTTTTTTTCTCTGACACACCCTATCTAAATGGACTTTTCCATTAGCAGGGATGCTGAACAAATCACTGAGTGACCAGTAATGCAAGGCATTGCGTATTTAATTCCTTTATGTTTATGTCTACAGCATACCATGTAAACTGAGTGTCCCACAAATGAAAATGAGATAAGACCCAAGTAACATATTATACATACCCAGAGCAGTTACTCTACATGATATAAGCAAAATATGGGGCTCTGAAACTCCCACCATGGTAGGGATGACTGCATGTTTTCCAAAGTGCTGCTAAACAAATTGCTGACAGCACTTTTGATTAGCAATATGTAGGATAATTGTACTCTTCTGTATGAATAGTATTTTATAGTTGTATTTTGATACATACATTTTTCAATGAGTGTTGTTTAATTTTGCAATATTTTTGAAATAACGTATGATTTCATGGGGATTTTGCAGGACAAAGCACATAACCATTAATTTGTCTGTATTATTACTGCCACATGCTTAGAAGTGGAGATATGTCTCAGTTGCACAAGATACATTTTATGTTTTTGCTGCATTATGCACTGTTTTTTCTGCTTATAATTGCTACTGTTTAATCTGTTAAGTAGAACTAAATATTATTTGGCTGTCACAGATGTTTTTTTCCTTTTATCTAAAACACATGGGGGGGTGAATGCATATACTGTAATAGGGCTTGCCTTACTGTTTAGACTGTTTTGTATGATGATAACCGATGACTACATATTGATATATGCTGCTCCATAAGTAAAATAACCTAAATTATCCTCCCTGGTGTGTTGTACTTGTCTAATATAAATGCTTTACTTGTATTTCAACATGCAGTTCCAAATTCAAAAAACAAGGGGTCATCCACAAAGAAAACTCAATTTACATATGCTAAGAATGACATCATAATACAAGCCTTCCTTCTCATGGGTCACATCCCCTGAAGCCACATTTGCAAACAGACCCTTCTGTGACCATGTCTGGTGGCAGGTGGTTGATGATGTCAGTGCTGTGGATGGCTACAGACTTCACTACCAACTGCTCTGACATAGGCGTCTGGTATGATTAAAAAGGCTACTGACTGAGCAAAGGCTATGCCATGTGAGTGTAGGTCTATTGGAGGTGGGCCGTCAACTGAACCACCACTCATTGAGATGAAAGAATTCCTATCAAGAGTAAGGGTTATTGGACATAGAGACAGAGGACAGCCTGAGCATTTCCACTACTGGTACCCCAGGGGATGCCATTTAAATATGAGTTACTCATTCATCTTTACAAATTGTATTAATGCGTGTTGTTTACACCTCTGTTAGGTAAAATTTCTGTCTAGGTACATCTAGCATTGAGGTACAATGACTGCACATGTTATTGCCAGTAACTTTGATAGTAGTTATGTATAATACTTTATAATACAATAATGATATTCACATGTGTGGTTGATTTGTGTTGGACTGAGTATTACATTTTATTAATGTTTCTATTTCCTTCATTGTTATATTTTCCTTGGTGTAATCATGGGTGGAGCATTGTCTGGAACCAGTACTGTGTCCTCCCTCCACCTGCTGTTCAAGGGAATGTAGCCTATAATGATGATGGCAGTGATGAGCAGGCATGGTCTGGGGTTGCAGTAGGTATGTCTGACACAGGAACTGTGGATCCCACATCCCCCTCCCTACAGTATGGATGCAGCCAGTATGTCTAGGCGTACCCAATGACACACACACAGACATCTAAGAGTTGACAGGTTGATGGAGACATGTTTAAGCATGGTAGTGTGGTTAGCCCAGCTACAGAGATGGTAGGCTCTCCCTCTACCCATCATGAGGGTGAGGGCCAGAGAGACCTCTGTAGAGGTGCTCAGAAAAGGTATGACCACTGCACTCCCCTAGGGTTGGTGTGTCAGTAGCTACCACAAAAAAATATGCGCACATATGTCATGGATGCACAGGTAAGTTCTACCAGGGCCTCAGAAGAGATAGTTAGACTCCTGTATGCTGTGCATTCCAACATGAGACTGTATGAACCTTATGTGTGACTCATTGGCCTGGATAAATGACACACTGGAACATTCAATATCTGTCCTGGATCATCTGTTGAGAAGGGGCAGCATCCACAAAGTCAATTTGTTGGTACATCATCAGATATCAGCCATCATGGTTGCGGACCTGCCAGATCCTACCCCTGTGTTGTTTGCACCTCCACTGCTGCATCAAAGGTGGTTGTGTCCATACCCAGATATGGTCATCATCTATATGGTCATGTCTATGGACCTCATCATGATGACAGCTTTTCCAGGAGACATTGTTCACATTCAGGTCACACATGAACTTCTTGCCAGAGTCATGGAACTAGCAGTGCAACTCCTGTGAGACGTAAGCCACATGGTTGCTTGCGTCTACTAGCAACTTGATTCTCTATTATGCATTATTGATAACCTCACATCCTTTATTATCCTGACTTCTCCAGTGATCTGTCACACAGCTGAACTTGTATATATTATGTATGTATGCCTTACCCTGCACATTATATACACATCACAGAGAGTTGTAACTGATGCACACATAAAAAAAAAAAACAGACGTAGCTGCAATAATGCATAACACAGTGATCTGTAGATTATCAGTCAGGACTGCATGGCTGACACTCTAGTGTCTGATGTATCACTGTCAGCCAACATGTTATTTCCTACAATGACAAATAATGTGAAGAGACACATATCACTTTACAGACATGATGGCAATAATAATATAAGTATGAACAGACAGCGCACTGTAACAGGCTGGAGGTTTTAATGTACTGCTGGTGGTATGCATGACATATGAATACTATATTTTGTGAATTCTGATCTATACAACAACAGTGTTTGCCTGACAGTACATATTGCCCACTAACCCATGTATATGTCAACCTCACATCAACTATGTTCTTTCTCACACTTGTATTATAAATCCTTATATAGCATCAATGGTTAATGCACTCCTCCAAAGTATGGGGCCTTAGACATGCAGATGTTTGAATCTGTCAGTGTGTAACTGGTATGAGTGTGTCAGAAAATAGTAACATACAGGATTGGTTTATTCAACAGCTTTGATGTATACAGTTCAACAGTTCATCTTTGTGGTAACATTTACACAGGTTGGGGATCCCCCAACTGTTGTCTTCCCTTTTACAGAAACCATATACATTCAAACACAGTTCTCAAGCTGACCTTTCAAATATCTCCTTTCTGACACTTGTACTATGAGTTCTGCATGGCTTCAATAGTGAATACACAGCTCTATAGTAAGTAGAATTAAACTGGTAGGTGCTTGAACCTGGCAATGTGCAACTAGTTTATGTGTGTCAAGCAATAGTATCTTGCAGAATGGCATAGACTCATGCAGCTTGCTGTTACCATTTATAGGAGGAAGGGATCTTCCAAGTACGGTGACCCCTTTTATGGAAATGGTATCAATTCACAGACAGTACCCAAGCTGATATTTCAAGTGCATGCCTCTAGACACTTGTACTATGATTTATTGTGTGGCATCAACTGTTAATAGTGTATGTGGACTTAAATAGGCACCTCTTCAAATCTGGCATGTGTAACTCATTTGTATGTGTCAGGCAGGATCAGGCAGGTTTGGCATAGATCAGTCCAGTTTAGTGTTAAGTTTTACAAAGGGTAGGGATCCTCCAGGTTTTGTCACCCCTTTTAGAGAAACAGTATTCACTCACATAAGGTTCAAGTTCACCCTTCAGGTATGTGCTCTCTGACAATTGAAGTATATGCTCCTTTATGGTTCCAGTGGTTAATGTGCAGCTCTACAGCATGTGCAATCATGTAGGCATATGTTGAGATATGGTGAAATATAGATAATGTGAGTGTGACAGGCAGGAATGGCATGATCAACATAAATGATGTGGATATTTCAACATAGTGTGGACATTTACATGGCTACAGGATTTTGATCCCTCATACCCCCTTTTAGGGAAAACATATCTATCCAGGCACACTGCTCAAGTTATCCCTTCTGCTGTATTCTTTCTCTCAGGTGTGTCTGCAACTTTTAAACTAGTAGAAAAAATAATTTATAGATATATTGCAAAAATAAGTTATTTGCCTGGATGAAGGATATGAGGGGTGTCTCCAATAGGTTTAAATCTTTCAAGAGTTATAAAACATTACTTAGTTTATGGAAAAAAACTAAAAAAATGAAATGGAGTTAGGTTTTACATGCTTGAATGACAATGGCTTGAAATTATAGCAATAATGGGGATGTCTATTACAATATAGTGAAATTAACAGATTTCAAATTATTTTCAAAGAAATTCACATTAGTCATCAAGCCAAAAACAAATGGAAACTGTCATAAGCTGATGCCTTGGCTTAATATCATTTACAAGCAAAAGAAGTGCAGTATTGGTTTTGTGGAACAAGAATCAAATATTGCACAACACTATTTATACAGAAGAGGACTGATATGGTACATTAATCTTGGTGAAAATAAAGTATAGTAATATAATTAGGACTCTTTTTGTGGGTATGTGAACTAACTAGCAAAAATACCTTGACTTGATACTAAACAATATGAAATATTCATGGGAGGAGGACTTCAGTTGTGTATCAGTCTAGATAGAAACAAGTGTAACCAGAGAACCAAGAATCACACCTAAAGTTCTAAAAAGTTGCATAAGTTCACTAGACTTTAAAGACACATTTACTATAAAATATGACATACTGATTTTTTTTTCACATTGCAAATATGCATTTAATATACAGTTTGGAAACAAAAACATAATCTTACATGACATGACTTTCAAGTTAAAAGGCTGTAAAATAATAGTGTATGTCTTTTCATATCACAATGCCTTATTTTTAAAGATTTCAACTAAAGTTAAAAACTTGCCATAACATTTAAAATTCAGTCTTATATAATCAATGAAGATGAGTTCAAGGCTTGATATGTAAAGGAAACTGGAAAATTTATGGAAAATAATAAAGACAAAATATGCAAAATTATTAGTTAGGAGACTTAGAGTTTTGGCCTGATGAAGAAAATAAAAGATGGGGAAAATGAGCACTAGGTATTTAAAACTAACTTATTTCATTTAAATCCAAATTTCAAAAATGAGATAAAACCCTTCAGTACCAGGATATTTCCCTAAAGAGGGGTATCAATATATTCTTTCCCATGAAATGGTGTTAACACTAAGGAAACTGACACATCATCTTACTTGATAACTCATGCATAACTTAGTCTGAAGATCAAATGTTCCAGTTAAGACCAATCAAATAAAAAAAAAATAGAATAATAAAAGACAATAAACCAAAGACTGACAGAGGAAATACAAGAAATTTTTAGAGACTATGAGAAGTCCTTAAGTCAGAGTAGCTGTGGTTTTGACTCTGAAAGACATGAGGAAATATTTGATGAACTGCAGCTTACAGCATTTACAGAGACAGATAAGAACAACTCATGAAACCCGTAGCTTATAAAACGATTATAATAAAATAAGAGAAATCAAAATTAATGAAGATTCAGGAACTTATGGGATCTTCAAAAAATAATTAAATTTCTAGCACATTTTTTCTTTAAACTTAAACAGAAATGCAAATAAACTCATGACCTCATTAGAGTTAAAGACAGATACCAAACAGGGGTGTGTGATATCCCCATTATTATTTGCTGTATCCATAGAAATTCTAACAACTTAGATCCATTGTCATGAACCAAGTAATATATGATGGTAAAAGCAACAAAGCCAAGCTGATGCTATTTATCGATGGCATAATACTGCCTATACCTAATACAAGTACCTCCCTAAAAGAAGCTAATAAAACAATAACATAATTTAAGAAAGTTTCCGGTCTATAATATTAATAATAATAAATCAAAATATATAATACTTACATAAAGATCAAAATTCAAAATATATTAATTCTTCCAAAATTTAAGTTAGGTCAAGAAACACAAGAATTAGAAAAGTTAGAAAAAGTTAGTAATTAGTTTAAGAGACTCGGGAAGATATCAGTGACATACATTTTGGAAGAATACTAAGTTTTACTTTAGAAGACAGATTTGAACTTAAACAAGATTTTACTTTTCAATCTACAAACTTAATTTCTTATTCAAAATAAAGCACATTCAAATACTTTAATAGATTTTTTTTAAGGTTTATTTGGTATGTTAAAAACAAGTATTGTATATAAATATCATATAAGATCTTGGGGAAAAGGGAGGAATCAAGCTACCTGATTTAGAAATGTATACAAAATCAGCCTCATTTAAAGTTATACAGTACCTCACTGGATAGATAAACATTATTAAATTAAATAGAAATGCATACATGTGGAGCTTTTAATTAAAACATGAAATTATCAACTTCTTCAATGGTTGTTATACAAAATACAATGTAGTTAAGTTTATAAAATTGTATTCAGTATAATATGTACTCACAAACTCTGTCACTCTATATCACTATCATTCTAAAAATCTATAAAACCAACTTAATGGGACAAATAGATTTTAAATATGTGGTTTAATCTGGGTCTATATTACCATATTGAATGGTAAAAATGTTGAACCCTTACATGAGCGAAAACGTACGAAAACAAACTACTTTTTTGGGGGGGTCATGGTACAGTGAGGATTTGAATATTTGCCCTTTTCTCACTGTAGTGTGACCAAAGAGTTGGAATATATATTTAGCAGGGGGTAGCAAGTTTGTTTTCTTATGTTTTCGCTCACATGAGCGTTCAACATTTTTACCATTTGATATGGTAATATAGACCCGTTTAATCCAACAGTGCACTTTTGTTCAACTAAAGGTCTAATATAGAGCTCTAACATCACAAACATGTCTCAATCAAAAAAAATGGTTGTGTAGGCCCACTGCATATCCAGTGTCAGTGTCTACCCACCTCCCTTCATCTATGCCTGAAATCTCTTCTGACTCCTACTGAGCATCAATTCATCACTCATTCTGAACTTTCAGGGAATATTCTGGAGTATATTATACACTCTACTCCAAGTGTTGCATGAAATGGCAGGTACAAATGACTGTTCACTATTTTTTCTGTTTTATATATTAATGGGTCCTAAAATTGCTGTTTCAGACATTAATAGACCTTTTACATCACTTCTGTTCTCTTTTTCCATTGACATAATTCTCCCTGACTTTAAACATGCTATGTATGCATTTAATTAAAATCCCCCTACCCCCTTAATACAAGACGTTAACCTCAACATAAAATTTTGCCTATTCACAAAACAGTTTGAAAAAACTCATATACTCACAAAATTGTTGAATTTGCCAGTAAGTATAGCCTGATAGTTGTAGCATTTTTTTTCTTTAAACTTAACAGAAATGCAAATAAACTCATGACTTCATTAGAGTTAAAGACAGGTACCAAAGGTTCATGTGGCTAACATGGGTTCGGTAAATGTTTCACCGTCTTACCAATATCTACAATGTTGCAATCATAACCCACAATAATATGGACAAGAGTCTGTACAGCAGGGTTGTTTCTGTAGCTACAATATGAGGATGTTAGCATGTGCATTACTCCATTATGATTAATAAGCTGTCATGACTACACTTTGGGAATGGAATATTAAGTTTGCTTCAGCTGCTACCTATCATGATGTAACATTAAGGTGTTCTCAAATTCACTTTATATGCACTGGGGGCATTTAAATGTGTAGGTCCCTAAGGGTCAGCCTTAGATCTATTTCTCTTCTAGTTCTTCTCAAACACTCTCACCACATGTGTAAACACAATTTAAATATACTGGTGTCCTACTCATTTTAAAATCAAGTGGAAATGCAAAAGCTGTTTCAGGGGACATATAATGCAATATCACTGTTTTCTGGGATTTGTAAAACTTAAAGAAATTAACTTGTAAGCACCTACAGCACTAAATCCACAGTGGCTGGAATGGTGCTTACTGTACCATTGTAATGAGTAACTCTTCTTTACCACGCCTACAGCCCATATTCATCCTTCTAACTTTACAGAGTTTTGGTGACTTAATTTATTTTTTTATTTATTTTAATTCATTTGTTTGAATTTGTATAACAGTGTAGAGGACTGATCAATTTTGACCAATTTCAGCCTCAGCCTGGAGTCAAAGACTGGCTAGACATACAAACCAGACAAGAGTTCAATAATGTATACATAGAGTAGTGCATTGTACACATTGTAAATCTAATTCATTAATGATATGTACAAATATTTCAAAACATTTGAGAAATTATAGATGAATAAATTAAATACGTGTAAAGGAGCAATGGACATTAGTATTCAAGTGAGAGTAGAGATGTGCCCACAAGGATTGTAGGTATGTTATGCTTATTTAACTAAATGTGATTTTCATAGAGAAAGGCACTTGGAATAAAAAAGATGAGTCTTTAATTTCACGTGGGAGAAACTCACACAGTTTGTGCCAGGGAATTGAGAATGTATGCTTAGAGATATGTAGCTTAGATTGTGGGACTGTGGGATTTGTGTTTTAGGGCCCAAGTTGCTCAAATTTCTAAAATTGTATGTGGGGTGTGTCTTATTAGTTTTAAGGTTAAAGGAGAAAGAGTGTATTCATGTGGGAGTTTGAATAACTGAGATCCTAGGACAAATCTGTTCTTTGTTTAATTGGGATACCGTTTACCTTTTTAGTGTTATCCAGTAGTGCTCACTTCTTACTGAGTGTGTAATAAACATACATATTATGTTTTCTAGAGTTTAAAGAGTGGCAAAGATTTTAGAAGAGGCTGCAGAAGAAAGAGGCTGACCTCGAGTTGAGGGAGTAGGACTCCTTTCCCTACTGCAGACATGATGGAGTGTGAGACGAAATGAGACATTATGTCTGTCCAGAAAAGTGGATGATTATTTTTTACATGTATTTTCAAGATGCATTGGAGGCTGAGTCAGGGATTTAATCAGAGACTAGATAGAGAGAATTGCATTAAGAGATTTTTGCTTGATCATAAATTGCAAACATATTCTTGGATCGGCTGAGATTTGTTTGGTACAAAAAGGCATATATTTAGTTTTGGATAGATTTTGTGAGACAACCAAAGTCAGATTGTAGATCTTGTGGTAAGGTAATTAGGGAGTAGTTAGAGTTGTAGAGGGTCATATCATCTGCACAGAGGAGGAGAGGAAGGTAAGGATAATTGACAGGAAATCTATTGATATACATAGAGAACAGAAGGGGGTGAGAATATATCCTTGTGGTATGCCTTTGATTATTGAAGAGGAGCAGAGAGGAGAGAAGAGACGGGTAGGAAGTATAATTGAGAAATGACAGTTAGTCACATGAGTTTGGAATCAATTGATGACACCAGGTCAAATGTTTAGCTCTGAAAGGTGGATTAGAAGAGAGGAGTGATTGACTTAGTCAAAGGGTCTGGTGAGGTCTATAAAATATTTACCATAGAACATGACTTTACATACATAAATTCAAATATTGTGAGTAGGGACAATAATGCCCTTTGCCAGTTGACACAAGAATTTAATCAGTCAGAGGCCAGATGGCTGTGGTTGTGCTCTTCCCTGACCAGAAGCCATGACGCTTTTGTGAAAGAAGGTGGTATTTTGTAATATATTCTGTGAGTTGACAGTAGACAATTTTCTCGAAGATTTTGCACATGTTTGGGAGGATGGAAATGGTAATAGTGTGGTGGGAGTGTGGGTTGTTTTTGTTTGGACATGGAGTTTCACCAAGGCAGATTTCCATATATTAAGCACGGTGGTAGTGGCATGACAGAGATTAAAGATGTGTTTTACAGGTGCAACAAAGAAGTCATGACAGTTTTATATGAACCACAGCTGTAGGATATGAATACCTGGAGAACCTTCCTGCTGTATTGGTTCCAGTAAAGGGATAATGTATTTGGATGAGATCTGCCAGGAATAAAAGAGAGGACGGTATTGTGAGTGGGATGAGAGAACACTTGTGGGGATGTTTGCAGCACATTGGGAGGTTGCTAATGTGTCTCTGGAAATAACTTGTAGACTAGCTGAAGGAAGTTTTTGTCAAAATGTGAGGCAGGTTACATCCTTTGAGGTTATTGACTTCTTTCCAAAATTTCCTAAAGCTATATTTAAGAGAGATTTGTAGGTGTATAATGAAATCACTTTTGTGCCTTCAAATGGCTTTTTGTTTGGACATGTTCCTTTGATTTATATTCTGCTGCAAGTTTTCTGGAGTGAGATTGGATTACCAGGAGTGGCAGGATTCATCCTGAAGTTTGACGAGGGATTTTAACTTATGGATTAGTTACTGTTTTGGTTTGGAGTTAAAAAGTTTAGCGATTAATGGAAAGAGTCTGTTTTGTAGACTGGAGAGAATTAGTTTCTAAGGAGTTCAGCTGCTTTGCTAGAATCTGTGATGTGCAGAATAGGTGTCCAGTCAAGGGAAGAGAGAGTTGAAGAGGGTGGGAGGGTGGCCTAATGGTTAAGGTGTTTGCCTTACAAACGCAAGATGCAGAGTTTGAGTTTCATAAGGGATAATTGGCTAGGCTTAAAATGGCTTGCAAGGGCATTTAGCGTAGAACTAATCTACGAAACTATGAAGAGAGTTTTACAATATTGGCAGTGGACTTGGACCTAAAGGAGATTATTTTTTTGTTTTGTTAACTGGGCATAAAATGTAGAAACTGATGGAGAAATGATCACTAAATGAGGGGGAGTAAATTGTAATTTTGGAAATTCTGTATGAAATATTGGAGATGAAGAGATCAATCAGGGATTCTTTTTTGTCAAAATGTTGGGTCTGGTCAGTTGCCTGATTAGCTGTGTCAAATGACTTTCAGTAACAGTCTTAGATCTCAAAATTAGTAGGCTTTAAAGTGTTGTTATTAATGTCATTTAGCATAATTATATTTTTCACGTTTTTGTTGGCTAAAATTGACAGAATTACAGCTTTAAATTTCTGTAGAGAAGAGGATAGGGAGGTATTTAACAGCTGACTAAATGTGCATAGTACTGGGTAAGACAATTTCTTCTAGAGGCCCATTTGGTTGACATTGAGATGTGGATGAGGCTGGTTTTAGAAGTTTCACTATTAAGTAATATTTGTACAGCAGTAGGGTACCACCTCCTTTAGTATTGTCTAGTCTGCAGTCAAGAAAATATCTATACCCTGGAAGAGAGTGGTGGAGGGAGGGATTATCTGGTTTAAGCCAAGTTTCAGTAAGTACTACAAGGACTGTGTTCTAAAGAGGTATTATAGCAGTAATTTCTTCCATTTCATTTCCAGTGCTTTGGGCATTGAGAAGATAAGAAGACAGACATTATGCACCAAGGGTGTGCTCAGTGTTACTTTGAAGGGGTTTTAGTAGTAAGTTAGGAAATAATTGTGTAAGCATTTGGGAAGCTTGATTTTGTACTTGACGGATAGGATAGGAAGGTGGTTAATATCTGAGTTCAGTGATGAATAAGTGAGTGTTTGGTGAAATGAAGAATAGATAACTGGAGATGTATAGGGATGCCTAAGAATGCTAAAGGTGAAGAGTGTGTAAGTTAGGTTTGAGCCTGTAAGGGAGAGGTAGGAGAGGGGATATGCGTTAATGGATAGTAATGGTATATGCTGGTATGAGGTTCATGTTAAATGATCACACAACTAAAACATCAAACATCAGTTCATCAAGATGAAAGCATCGAACATCTTTAACCATTGAAACTGACTTCGTCAAATCTGAACTCATCGAATCTCAATAGTTGGCCAACAGCTGCGATGTTACCATCATACACATTAGTTTTGGTATGTATAAGATGACAGTAGTAAATATTTATATTCATTTTAACTTACGTGGAGCTGTTGGCCAACGATTGCGATTTGATGCATTGAGATTCGACAAAGTCATTTAATACAGAAGTGTTGGTATGAATGATGATAGCTTTCAGGAGTGAGACTAGTAGGAAGTACAGAATGAAAAAAAGCTGGTGCTTTATAAGAATTAGTATAATAAGATGTCACGTGGTAGCGAAGGAAAAACAAGTATGATGTAAGGAAGGAGTAACAGTAAACTGTGAATAAGCAAGCAAGTATTAGTTTGTTTATGGATAATATGTGGGAGGTAAAATAGCATTTGAGATTCTTAAATATACAAAAGAAAAGTTGTTAAATTTCTTGGTTGTTCATAGGTTCATAGGTTCATAGGTAGGTACTAGGCTATCTGCCTGAGGGCATTTATAAGCCTAGCCAGAGTGTGTCAGCTTTCGCTGCCCCATTGATTAATTAACTGAGCCTCTGTCAAGAAGAGCCAATGAAGTTCATAGGTTCATTGGTTCATACTAGGCTATCTGCCCAAGGGCATTTATAAGCCTAGCCCATAGTTATTTGGCTTTCGCCACCCCTTTAGTTTGAATAAAACTATGCCTATTATTTTGCTGTGCCTCTGTCAAGCAGTGACACTGAAGTAATCCCTGGGGTATATCTGCGATCCCCCATCCATTGGTCAAGATTCCTCTTGAACAAGGCCAGCAAGGTGCTCTGCCTCACATGTACCGGGATTTTGTTCCACAGCATAGGGAGTCTCTGGGTGATGAATCTGTCCCTCCAGCATGTTCTATTAATAACCGTGTCAAGGTTTAAGTCTCCGCCCTTGTGGTTCTGAGGGATCTAGATTTTTTGAGGTGAAGCATATTCATCAAATCAGGGTTTGACATGGCCTTATATGTCAGGCACAGGTCACCTCTGAGCAAGCGGTATGAGACTGAATAGAGCTGGAGTTCTTTCAGTCGGGCAGCATAAGACATATTTTTGAGACCCTTTATCCTTTTGGTGAGGAACTTTTGGGGCCTTTCCAGCTACTGCAGGTGTCGGGTCAGATACATTCCGAATGGGGCATTGTACTCAATCATAGGTCTAATGAGTGATGAGTACAGGGGGACGATGACGTCCCTTGATCTAGATGTGAATCCCTTCATGATCAGGTGGGCAATGTAGAAGGTTTTCCTAACCACTTTAGCAATATGAGTGTCAAAATAAAGGCTACTGTCAACCTGGGTCCCCAGATCCCTGATGACTTCTTCTGTGCTCAGTGGATTGCCACCTATATGGTAGCTAGGGGTAACCTTGTTTTTCCCGAAGGGTATGACTATGCATTTCTTGGCATTTAACTTTAGGCCATGGCTCTGGCACCAGTTATCCGTTTCTGTGAGGCCCTTCTGAAGGATATCTGTGTCAGATGTGTTTTCGACTATGACGCCCAGTTTGCAGTCATCTGCAAACTTTGTCAGCCATAACCCTCCTGTGTTTGCTTGTACTTCAGAAAAGTAGATGCCGAACAAGAGTGGACCCAGGACTGAGCCCTGTGGGACACCACTTCTGACAGGCTTTGAGTCTGACATGGCCCCAGCAACTCTGACCCTGTGGGTTCTGTCACTTAGCCAGTTTGCAACCCATCTTGTGATGTATGGGTTTACATTCAAGCTGATGAGTTTTTCGATGATACCTGAGTGGGGTATTGTGTCGAAGGTCTTTGCCAGGTCAAGGTAGGCTGTATGGACTGCCTTTCCCTCATCAATGGCCTTGGTGACTGTCTCGAAAAAGTCAACCAAGTTTAAAAGGCATGATCTGCCTTTGACAAAGCCAAACTGGGTTGGATCCAAAGTCTGCAAGTTCCCTATGTCTTTATTTATGAGTTCCATTATGATCCTCTCCATGGCTTTGCAGATAAGGCTTGTCAAGCTAATGGGACGGTAATTTCCAGGGTCGGTGGAGGCACCGCCTTGTGAAGTGGGACCACAGTCGCCATGCCACTCCTTGGGTGCGTATCCTGAGGTGAGGCTAAGATTAAACAGCTGTCCTAACTGCGGGTTTAATTCCTCATTGAGTTCGTGGAGCACACAGCCGGGGACACCATCCGTCCCATGGATGCTGTGTTTTTGCTTTGGAGAGAGCAGTTTTCACCTGGGCGTTGGAGATGTTTGGGGGCTACAATCCTCTGGTATAGATATCTCTCCTTTTGGGGAGAAGTTTGCACTGAACCTGTCAGCCAGTATGTTGCCAATGTGTGTAGGTTCAGTAATCTTCACATCATTTTGAACTAATTCTGAGCATATCTGGGAGTTTCCTCCTAGGTTTCTAGCATAGCTAAAGAAGGCCTTATGATTGTCTTTTGAGTCCTTGGCGATTTTTCTCTCAAAATTTGCCTTGGATGATTTTATGAGAGCTCTTAGTTTTTACTTATAATGATCAAAGGTGTCTTACCTTTCAAGGATTTTGCTCTATCTTGTAGTAGCTTCCTCCTTTTGTTGTAGAGCTTGTTTATGGCTGGGGTCCACCAGACTGGACGCTTGCCTTTGGTACAAAGAGTCTTAGTTTTGTTTGGGATTGCCTGATCCATGCAGTCCTGTAGGTGCTGGTAGAAGGCATTTGTAAGTGATTCAGCGGTTTGAGTAATGTTTACCACTGGCTCAGGGGCCTTAAAGGAGACCACACTAGTTTTTAGAAGTGTGAAGTCGGCTTTTGAGAAGTTTTTCACTGTGGTCTTTTTATTTCAGGTGGGGCGGATGAGGACCTTCAGCGAGATTAGTTTATGATCTGATCTCACCAGTGAGGGGTATACTTCGGTGTTGAACATTGTGATCCCATGTTCGTGATGATGAGATCAAGTATGTTTTCTCCTCTTGTGGGGATGGTGACTAGTTGTTCCATGGCATTTGAGTTTATGAACTCCAGGAACCTTTGGGCTAGAGTGTTTGGGCTTGAGTAGTGTTCCCAGTCTATATTAGGGTAGTTGAAGTCACCTAGTATGATGGTGTTTGGAGATACATTTATCCCTCCATTGTTTTCAGGAAGGCCATGTGAGGTTCCTGAGTTTGAGAGGGTGGCCTGTAACATGCTACAAATTGCAGAGCAGTCTTGCCTATGGTTAATTGCACCTGGATGGTCTCCGATGCATCGTGCGTTGCCACCAACCTTGAGGTGTGGGTGTCCTTTATGAATATGGACACCCCTCCTTTCTTGGTGTTGTCCGGATTTTGGGGCCGGAACGCATGATATGAGGTGAAACCTGCTAGTGCTGGGGTGCTCTCAGGAGCCTTGAACCAGGTTTCTGTCACAGCACAGACATCGATGTTCTCCATACTGAGGAGGGCCTCGAGTGCGTGCATCTTGAGATTGAGACTTCTGGCATTGAGCAGCATTACCCTTAGTTTTTACTTTTTGTGTTCTAGGGTGGTAGGTTTAGAATTTGAGCCTTGCCTAAAAAGGCACTATGGGGGTGGCAAGAGCCTTTGCCAATATCCGGAAGCCTAGGGGTGACAGGTGCAAGCCGTCCCTTGCGAAGCAGCATGGCTTGTCCAGCATGTCATCCCAGGCAGACAGACATTGATCCCCTTTGAATGACACCAGAATTTAAGCCAATTATTAAAGCTGATCATCTTATCACTGTATTGTGGCATCATTCTAGGTGAAGGTAGGATACTGCTCAAGTTCAGGGTCATACCTGCCTGGGCTACATAATCAGAGAGCTCCTCAATGTCTCTTTTCATGTAGTCCAAGGAGGTACGTCTCAGGTCGTTGACACCAGCGTGGACAATGACTGAGTCGTACTTGTACCTGTTGTTGAGAGACCTGAGGGCTTGTGTTATGTGGCGGATTCTAGCGCCCGACAGGCAGCTTACTGTGACCTTCTCCTTACTCAGTCTGGTGAGCGGGACGCCAGTGTGTCTGACTATGGAGTCACCTATGACAAGTATGTTTGGTGTTGTATTTGGCCTTAAGGGCAGTGACTGCTTTGCACACTGATTTTGTTGTTTATGTGTTGTTTGTGTGGTGTATTGAGTTTGCAGTTGCTTGGGTGTCTGCTTTGGAGGCCTCTGCTGTTTAGGTAAATTTTTACTCAGAGCCTCGAGTATGTCTTAGTGTGTTTATGTGTTTGATTCAGTGGTGTGGTTGAGTTATGTGAGACTGGTATTGTGGTGTGTGTAGTTGCCTTCTCCTCTTGCCTGGTCTTGCCAGTCCTGAGTTGAGAGAGCTCAGCCTCCAGTCTGGCTAAATAGCTGCATCTCTCACAAGTGTTAGTGTTACGTGAGAGGAGGAGAGGGTTGTCCGTGTACATGAGGCAATTGTAACATTGTCTCAGAATTCCCAGATTCACCAACTGGGCAGGAGAGGACGCCAGCATCTGACCCTTCGACATGCTAGAAAGAATTATGAGTTGGTATGAGACAGAAAAGTAGTGGGCTTAGCAGGGAAGTGGGCACTTCTGGGGGGTTTTGCTAGTGAGAGATTTGTATAGTATAGGAGTGCTTGACCTGCAAGGAGAATGCTTATAAGACAAGGGATATGCTTATAAGACAAGTGCTGAGCTTTTTGAGGAGAAAAAGCTATTTGGAACAAGTGCTGCACTTTTTAGTGTAGGTGTAAACTGTTTAGGTTCCTAACAGAGCAGTTCTAAGGGAAAAATTGAAGAACAGACTTTCTGGAGCCAGAAAGAGTTTAACCTTGTTTAACCGGCGCTGCCCGATGCTGCTCTAGTGGCAACGCCGCACTAAATCCCGATAAAGCATGTTAAAGCGTGCTTGATAGCAGGGGCTGGAAAGAAGCAGGAATAGACCCAAAAGGGAAAATAAAACTACAGTTTCAAGTCAGTAACCACCTCTACGGGGGGCAGGGAAGCTGCTCAATGTTAGTCACTGCCACTGATCAACAGAGAGACCCTCCTTCAGCCCAAGCAAAAATGGCCTCACAGAAACTTTCAAACAGTTCAGGAACAGCAAGCCTGTAACTGAACTTTTTTAACTCTCAGAAAAGTGGGAAAAAAGCAAGATTTATTTTTTTTGTTTTTGTTTTTTACAGAGATAGCAGAGGTTCACAAGTAATATCAAGTTATAACAGTGCAGTAAATGACCCCACACAAGAGTGCTAGGTCAAGGACAGAAAATATGCAAGTTTTAAGAAAAAGACGATTTAAAATTAAGTGCAAACAGGAAATTCAGCAAACAGCTTTTGGTTGTGCTCTAAATACAGCTACTAATACAGAAATCAAGTTTAACAAGCCAGAAAATGCTCAAGCTAGGCAGCTATGCAGAAAAACTTAGCAAATAAACAGAGAAAAATACTTAAAATCTCAAAAGTGGCTCCTTCTTCTCTCAGCGTTTTTCCTCTTGGAGGGTGCTTCACCAACAGCCAACAAGCCTGAAAAGATGCCCAAACCACGAGGCAACTAGGTTTTAAGAGAGGAAGATGAAGGAGTTATGGAAATGACCCCTAGTGGCCAATAAAACTACAGTTTCAAGTCAGTAACCACCTCTATGGGGGCAGGGAAGCTGCTCAATGTTAGTCACTGCCACTGATCAACAGAGAGACCCTCCTTCAGCCCAAGCAAAATGGCCTCACATAAACTTTCAAACAGTTCAGGAACAGCAAGCCTGTAACTGAACTTTTTTAACTCTCAGAAAAGTGGGAAAAAGCAAGATTTTTTTGTTTTTGTTTTTTACAGAGATAGCAGAGGTTCACAAGTAATATCAAGTTATAACAGTGCAGTAAATGACCCCACACAAGAGTGCTAGGTCAAGGACAGAAAATATGCAAGTTTTAAGAAAAAACAATTTAAAATTAAGTGCAAACAGGAAATTCAGCAAACAGCTTTTGGTTGTGCTCTAAATACAGCTACTAATACAGAAATCAAGTTTAACAAGCCAGAAAATGCTCAAGCTAGGCAGCTATGCAGAAAAACTTAGCAAATAAACAGAGAAAAAATACTTAAAATCTCAAAAGTGGCTCCCTTCTTCTCTCAGCGTTTTTTCCTCTTGGAGGGTGCTTCACCAACAACCAACAAGCCTGAAAAGACGCCCAAACCACGAGGCAACTAGGTTTTAAGAGAGGAAGATGAAGGAGTTATGGAAATGACCCATAGTGGCCAATAAAACTACAGTTTCAAGTCAGTAACCACCTCTACGGGGGGGCAGGGAAGCTGCTCAATGTTAGTCACTGCCACTGATCAACAGTGAGACCCTCCTTCAGCCCAAGCAAAAATGGCCTCACAGAAACTTTCAAACAGTTCAGGAACAGCAAGCCTGTAACTGAACTTTTTTAACTCTCAGAAAAGTGATCCCAGGGGTGTATTTTCTGTTACCCATCCACTCATCAAGGTTTCTCTTGAAGAGTGTTAGTGAGGGGCTTTGCCTAATTTAGTTAGGAATTTTGTTCCAAAGCATGGGGAGCCTCTGTGACAGGAATCTATCCCTCCACCAGCGTGTTCTATTTTTTGTTGTGGCGAGGTTTAACTCACTAGAGTGAGTGACTCTTAGTGACTTGGATTTTTTTAGGGGGAGCATGTCCATCAATTCTGAGTTGGACATGGTTTTGTAAGTCAGGCAGAGATCACCTCTAAGTAAGCAATATGCCACTGAGTACAGCTGGCATTTTTCCAGTCGGGCTGCATAGGACATTTGTTTGAGACCAGTAATCCTCTTGGTGAGGTACTTCTGTGGTCTTTCCAGCTGTTGGAAGTGTCTTGTGAGGTGCATCCCAAATGGGGCATTGTACTCTATGATGGGTCTGATGAGTGACGAGTAGAGGGGCACTATAACCTCTTTATAGGTTCATAGGTTCATAGGTTGATACTAGGCTATCTGCCCTAGGGCATTTACAAGCCTAGCCAGAGTGTGTTTGGCTTTCGCCGCCCTTCTTAGATTAGTTGACTGTGCCTCTATATAGTAGGTCACAGAAGATAGCCCATTTAAGGTTAGTTTACCATGCCTCTGTCTAGCAGTGACACAGAAGAGATCCCAGGGGTAAATTTACGATCTCCCATCGAAACGTCAAGATTCTTCTTGAAGAGGGTCATTGAGGGGCTCTGTCTGACATAGATTGGGATTTTGTTCAAGAGTGAGGGGAGCCTCTGGGATATGAATCTGTCCCTCCAGCATGTTCTATTTATTTCTGTGCTGAGTTTTTAGTCACTGGAGCATGTAGTTCTGATGGATTTGGATTTCTTGAGATGGAGCATGTCCACTAATTCTGGGTTGGACATGGCTTTATACGTTAGGCACAGATCGCCTCTGAGTAGGCGGTAAGCAACTGAGTAGAGCTGGAGTTTCTTTAGCCTAACTGCGTAGGGCATCTGTTTGAGTCCCTTGATCCTCTTGGTGAGGTACTTTTGGGGTCTTTCTAGTTGTAGCAGGTGTCGGGTAAGGTACATCCCAAATGGGGCATTGTATTCAATTATGGGCCTGATGAGTGATGAGTAGAGGGGCACAATGACCTCTCTTGATCTAGATGTGAACCCCTTCATGATAAGGTGGGCTATATAGAATGTCTTTCTAACCACTTTGGCAATGTGATTGTCAAAGGAGAGATTGCAATCTACTTGGGTCCCCAAATCCCTAATTACTTCTTCCGTACTTAATGGACTACCACCTATGTGGTAATTTGTGGGCACTTTGTTTGTTTTTCCCAAAGGGGATGACTATGCACTTTTTGGCATTTAGCTTTAGGCCATGGCTCTGGCACCAGTTATCCATCTCTGTGAGACCTTTTTGGAGGATGCTTGTGTCAGCTGGTGAGTCGATTATGGCCCCCAGTTTGCAGTCATCTGTAAACTTTGTTAGCCATAGTCCTCCTGTGTTAGCCTGTACCTTAGAGAAATATATACCGAACAAGAGAGGTCCCAGGACAGAGCCTTGTGGGATGCCACTTGTAACTGGTTTAGAGTCTGACATGGCACCTGCAATTCTGACCATGTGCGTTCTATCCCTAAGCCAGTTTGCAACCCATCTTGTGACATAGGGGTTGATATTTAAGTTGGTGAGCTTATTTATGATGCCCGAGTGGGGTATTGTGTCGAAGGCTTTTGCAAGGTCAAGGTAGGCTGTGTGGACTACCTTCCCTTCGTCTATGGCCTTGGTGACTGTTTCAAAGAAATTGACCAGGTTCAAGAGGCAAGATCTGCCCTTAACAAAGCCGAATTGGGTAGGATCCAGTGTTTGGAGGTTCCCAATGTCTTTGTTTATGAGTTCCATGATGATACGCTCCATAGCTTTGCAGACCAGGCTAGTTAGGCTTATAGGGCGATAGTTTCCGGGGTCCGTTGTGGCACCACCTTTATGGAGTGGGACCACCGTTGCTGTACGCCATTCTTTGGGTACATATCCTGTTGTAAGGCTGAGACTGAACAGTGATTTTAAGTGAGGGTTCAGTTCTTCTTGGAGCTCATGTAAAACACAGCCCGGGACACCGTCCAGTCCCATTGATGCTGTGTTTTTTTGCTTTGGAGAGGGCAGCTCTCACCTGTGCATCTGTGATATCAGGGAGACTACACTCTGTTGGGATAGTCATTTGCTCATTTGGAATCTAGATGCAAACCCTTTAGTAATTTGATGGGCCACATAAAAGGATGTCCTAACTACTTTGGCAATATGATTGTCAAAGGAGAGATTACTATCTACTTGGGTCCCCAGATCTCTTATTACCTCTTCTGTATTAAGGGGGCTGTCACTTATGTGGTACTTCATGGGTGTTTTGTTTTTTCCCAAACGGGATGACTATGCATTTTTTGGCATTTAGCTTGAGACCATGACTTTGACACCAGGTGTCCATCTCAGTAAGGCCCTTTTGGAGAATGTCCGTGTCAGCCGGAGAGTCAATTATGGTTCCCAGTTTGCAGTCATTGGCGAACTTGGTTAGCCATAATCCTCCTGTGTTTGCCTGTACTTCTGAGAAGTATATGCTAAATGGTAGGGGTCCCAGGACCGAGCCTTGTGGGACACCACTTGTGACTGGTTTAGAGTCGGACCTGGAGCCAGCTATTCTTACTGTGTGAGTTCTGTCTGTAAGCCAATTGGCAACCCATCTCGTGATGTAGTGGTTTATGTTCAGGTTGGTGAGTTTTTCTATAATTCCCGAGTGGGGAATGGTGTCAAAAGCCTTGGCGAGGTCAAGGTAGGCTGTGTGAACTTCCTACCCCTCATCTATGGCCTTGGTGACTGTCTCAAAGAAGTCAACCAGGTTTAGTAGGCATGATCTGCCCTTAACAAAGCCAAACTGGGTCGATTCAAGTGTTTGGAGGTTCCCAATGTCTTTGTTAATGAGTTCCATGATGATGCTCTTCATAGCCTTGCAGACCAGGCTAGTCAGGCTTATGGGGCGATAGTTACCAGGGTCAGTTGTGGCCCCTTCTTTGTGGAGTGGAATAACCGTTGCTGTGCTCTATTCTATGTGCACATAGCCTGTGGAGAGGCTAAGGTTGGACAGCATGTTTAGGTGGGG
Source organism: Protopterus annectens (assembly GCF_019279795.1). Lineage (NCBI taxonomy): Eukaryota > Metazoa > Chordata > Ceratodontiformes > Protopteridae > Protopterus > Protopterus annectens. Next base: position 1,039,687,121 of record NC_056726.1, read on the forward strand.
GTTTAGTTTGTTCTGTAGTTCATGCAAGACACAGCCTGGGACACCATCTGGCCCCATTGCCATTGACGCTGTGCTTTTGGCTTTTGAAAGGGCTGTTTTCACCTGTGCATCTGTGATTTCTGGGACACTACACTTTTCTGGTATTGTTGTGGGTCCATTTGGGGGTGAGAGGGGGTGAAGTTTGCACTGAATCTATCTGCCAGGATGTTGGCAATATCAGTGAGTTCATTATATTTTGTGCTATTTTGCACTAGCTCAGAGCATATCTGTGAGTTGCCACTTAAAGTCTTGACATAGCTAAAGAAGGCTTTGCGGTTATCTTTTGAAATCTTGGCTATTTTTATTTCGAAGTTAGCCTTGGAGGATTTTATGAGGGACCTTAGTTTCTTAGGATTTTCTTGGGATTTGTTTTTTTTTCTGAACTAGTTTACTCCTGCTATTGTATAGCCTGCTTATGGCAGGGGTCCACCAGACTGGTTTCCATCTCTTAGGGGAGTGAGTCTTGGTTTTGCTAGGGATGGCACTATCCAGGCATCCTTGTAGGTGCTCATATAGTGCATTTGTAAAGGTTCCTGCATCTTGGACACTGTTATCCTTTAGCATGGGGGCTGTGAAACTTACCACATCTGTCTTAAGTAAGGTGAAATTTGCTATAGAAAAGTTTTTCACTGTGGTTTCCTTGGTTGGGGGTGGTGGTGTGGTGTGGACATCCAGAGTGATTAGTTTATGGTCTGATCTAACCAGTGATGGGTTGGCCTCTGGTGTGGAACACCTGTCGTCCATGTTGGTGATGACTAGGTCCAAAATGTTTTCACCTCTGGTAGGGGAGTTTACCAGCTGATCCAGGGCATTTGAGTTGATACATTCCAGGAAGCACTGGACCTGGGAGCTTTTACTTGAGTAGTTTTCCCAGTTAAAGGTAGGGTAATTGAAATTGCCCAATATCAGGGTGTTCAGTAGGACCTTCATGTTTTCCAGTGTCTCCAGAAAGGTGGAGTGGTTGTCTTGGGTCATGGAGGGTGAGCTGTAGCAGGCCACAATTTGCACTGCAGATTTGCCTGATGCTAGTTGCACATGGATGATCTTGGCGGTATCATGCTGCACCACTAACCTGGAGGTGTAGATATCTTTGATGAATATGGATACACCCCCTCCTTTTGTATTTCGGTCCATGTTCTGTGGCCGAAATGTGTGGTATGAGTTGTAGCCCAGTAGTGCTGGGGTGCTCTGTGGAGCCTTGAACCAGGTTTCAGTTACTGCACAGATGTCGATGTTCTCCATACTGAGGAGTACTTTGAGCACGTGCATATTGAGATTTAAACTCCTGGCGTTGAGTAGCATAACCCTCATTTTTTTTATTTGTGCTGTTTACGGAGGTGGGTTTGCTTTGCCTAAAAAAGTCACTATGGGGGCAGCAAGAGCCTTTGACAGTATTCAAAAGCCTAGGGGTGACAGGTATAAGCCGTCTCTTGCGAAGCAACGAGGCCTGTTGAGCATGTTGTCCCAGGCTGACAGACACTGGATCCCCTTTGAATGACACCAGAAGCTTAGCCAATTGTTGAAATTGATCATTTTTTCTTTATACTGCGGTATCATTCTTTGTGAGGGCAGGATGCTACTCAGGGTCAGGGTCATACCCGCCTGGGCTACATGATCAGAGAGCTCTTCCACGTCTCTTTTCATGTAGTCCAGGGAGGTATGTTTCAGGTCATTCACACCAACATGAACAATGACAGAGTCATATTTGTACTTGTTCTGGAGTGACCTGAGAGCTTGTGTTATGTGGCAGATTCTGGCTTCCTCCCAACAGGCAGCTAACAGTAACCTTCTCCTTGTCCAGCCTAGTGAGTGGGACGTCATTGTGCCTGACTATAGAGTCGCTTATTAGTAGTGTGTTAGGTATGTTATTTCACCTTACGGGCTGTGATTGTGTGGCACACTGATTTTGTGTTTTATGTGTTGTCTGGTTTGTGACGGGAGGTGCAGGTTTTTTGGGTGTCTGCTTTGGAGGTCTGTGATGCTTTTGCAGGTTTTTATTTAGAGCCTCTGAGTATGATATTGTGTATTTATGTGTATTTTTTGCCAGTGCTGGTTTAGTATGTCTATGTGAGGCTGGAGGTGTGATGCAAGTGTTAGCCTTCTCCTCATGACTGCCTGTTCCAGTCTTGGGTGGAGAGAGCTTAGCCTCCAATTTAGCTATATAATTGCATCTCTCGCATATGCTAATGTTTTGTGGTAGGAGGAGAGGGCTGTCTGTGTACATGAGGCAGTTGTAACATTGTCTCAGGATACCCAGGTTCACCAGCTGGACTGCAGAGTATACCTGAAGTTGCCCTTTGGTCATGCCTGAGTAGTAGGGTGAGCTGCTTAGTTGCTTGGTTGGTGAGGGGTGAATAATGAGCCTTGCCCTGTCGGGCAATCAAGTGTATATTAGTGTTTACTATTAGGTATGAGCAAGTGCTGGACTGTAGGATGCTTTTTAAGTGCTTAGGTTGAGAGTTAAACTACTTTCAAGGGAAAAACTGAAGAGGAGACTTGGTGGAGCCAGGATAAATTTAGCCCTAGCTTAACTGGCACTGCCCGGACTTGCAAAACCATGCAAACATGGTTTTTACTGCAGGGAAATGAAAGAGATAGAAATTAGTCCAAAATAGCCTATAAAGTACTAACTTCTGGGCTAGAACCACTCCTCCAGGGACAGATGGCTGCACAAAGCTCCCTCTCTCACAGGTGAACAGAGAAACCTCCCTCTATCCAAGTAAGGTATGAGCAACTCAGAAAATTGTAACACAGCCCTGAATTCAGCACTATCCTGAAAACTGGACTGTACTAGCTTAGAAAGGTGGGAAACAAAGAATTTTTTTTGAAAAGATAAGGCAAAAGCAGTAAAAAATAGACTTAAAACAGCTTTAAATGACTACAAGCAGTAAAAAAATGCAAATAAAACAGCTTTAGATGACTACAAGCAACCAGAAAAGGTTGCACATGTGTAACACTCCAAAGTTAAACACTGCATGTGCCACTGGAAAAAAAAAAGAAAATTGAAGTGTCCATCCAATTTCTGATACAATCTGGTTTTATCCTCAAAGGTTCACACACACACACACACACACACACACACACACACACACACACACACACACCTTTCCACTGTTTCAATTGGACAAAAGCAGAATATCTTAGTTTATTGGCAGCTTTCACTCTACAGAAGGTAGAAAACCTTCATTTTGAACAGCATATTTCTAATACTGTGACCAGATCAGCCCTGATTTACCCTAAATCCAGTTGTACTTGCACTGATTGGCTCTGAAAGGAAGCTGCCATGTTTTTTATATTATAGAAATGCTATAAGATAAGATTTTCCTGTGGTGAAGTTGAAGGGAATTTAAATTTTATTCACAGACCCAATTAATTCTTGTCTCATTGGATTGTTTGCTTAGTGGTACATTGACAATTATATTCAATATGAGAAAATTATATGTGCTTTACTCCTTCTGTTTTTAGACATTGAGAAGAACTATATATCCTTCCTTACCATAATCAGAAGTTTTATAGCATAAAATCTCACAGACATAGCCACAAAATTACATTATATGAATTAGCTGCATATGATATACAAATGGAAAAGTGAGAAATGTATCAGTCTATATAAATTTGTTTATTTAATTTATTCATCCATTAATAAGCAAAGTCATTGTAGAGACTTTTCAGCCATAACCAGGGTCAGAAGGGTAAGAGTGAATGCAGTATACATTTGGAAGGGGTCTACTTAAAATATGCAATTCCTGGTCTTTCTCAGTTCACCATCTCACAGTTTGATATTCAGGTATCAGGCAACTTGAATGGGCTGCCACACAAAAGCTCAAAGCTTAGTTCAACTTCAGTGCATTAACCCTAGCTGGATAGCACATAGGTTAAAGCACAGGTTTACCAACTGGAAGATTAGGGTTTGAAACTGGGCAACAGCAGTATTTGTGGAGAAAAAAGGCCTGGTAATATATTTCCATAACATTCCAGGAAATTTCTATTGGGCCTACCCATAGAATCACCATGAGTTGATTTCAACTCGAGGGCATCTAACAAAACGGTGCAGTAATTATGGAGAGGAAGTGGAGCTGCTTGGACATTTAGCTGAGTTTTTTCAGGGTAGTTGCAGCAGCTATGGGGAGGGATTGGAGAGAATGGAAAATAATAGGTTTTTGCAGTGACTGATGAATTCAGGATTAGAGTTCAGGGGTGGGGCTTGTGATTAAGGTTAAGGTATGAGTGGGAGCTTTAGGATTAGAGTCAGGGAGTGGGTTTTGGTTTTCTAGTGACAAGCAAATTTAAACTTAGGAAATAACTGGGATTTGGGTTTAGCATTTAGATTTTGTGTTTACAGATAAGAAGTGATTATGTATTTTAGGGCAAACTTTACTATTTTAGGTGGTCAATGTACTCAGTATGAACATGCTAGTAGGAGGTCAGGAACTTGCCTTTTCAAGCAGGTAGCAGTGAACACATCACCAGTGAGTTAATTCATGGAAACAGGTATAAATAACTATCCTAACAGGTGCAGTGAACCTTGAGTGCCTACAGAAATCCCAAAACACCACAGGGAGAATATGCAAACTCCATACAATTGCATTCTGGACTTGTGTTGTGGCTATCTTAATCACTGAGGCACAGAGCAGACAGTCTCCCTCTTCAGATATTAAAAAAAAATGTGTTTCTACTTTTAAGCTTCTGCAGATAAGTTTAGCTATTACCGCAGCCTCTATCTGCATATATGTGCATGTGAGTATGACAAATCATAGTACCTTGTTTTCTCTTCTGTTCCTTTTATTGTCTAAGTATTCACTTTATATTTGTTCAATTCATTCATGGTCTTAAAGCAATAAAGTTATGCTATTGCATTTTTCAAAGTAAATTTCTATCATTTTTCTCTGTCACTTTTTTCCAAAGAAAATTTCTGTTGCTTTTTCCCTGGTATTATTTTTCTTCAGGTCAATTATTAATAAATATGAAAAATAGCTAATTGCCAGTAAAAAAAATAACAAGACTGTTAAATGCCAGAAAAGAAATTTAGAATGAATATAAGGTACTTGGTTTTAAGTAATTTTCTGTTTTCAGTAATGTGCTAAAATCTAAGACTTGCTCAGCAGAGCTGTATTCAGAGAATTTGTGGTTTTGACGCTTTTTCTTATCTGTGGATGATGTGGTTGAGAAATAGTAAGGCATGTCACACACATATACATGCACATTCCACTTTTCAAACCAAAACTCAGTAAAGTCTTAAAGATCAAGAATTCTGTACCAACTCTTGCTACATATTGGAAAAGATGAATTGGTTATTTGCATTTGTCTGTTTTCTTAAATTAACAAATTCACTTCTTATAGTCCATAGAGTCACAGGTAAGTGAAAAATCAACCAAACCACCAAAACATATATATATATATATATATATATATATATATATATACTTACCCAATGGGTAATTTATCTCAAGGAATTTTTTTATTAGTTCAGTATTCTGGAATACAGAAGGCTGGGAGACTTAGAATCGTTGCTATTTGTTGATCTGCAAGTAGGAAATCAATATTTGTCAGATTTTTACAATAACGTATAGAGTCTTTTTCAGCAATACAGAACTCAGATGTAATTTTTTTATAATCTTGGTAGGCACTGTACATTTTTAATGGTTTTACATATTTTGCTTTGAGGTTTCTTTCAAATGTAATAAATAGCAATTAAAAGGATGTCTTCAGTTTGCAATATCAGCTCAGAGTACAGGCAATAGAAAGACTTAACCATTTTATCTCTACTGTGTGAAAGAAACTCTTTCAGGAACTTGTGTATCAGTTTGTGAGTGTAAAAGGCTTATAAAAATATTACAAAATGTTACATGGATGATGGTTACATGATAAAACAGTTCGGCATGTCTCTGGTACATTCATTTTTTGTTTGTGAAATTTGTATTTCTCTGCATCATTATCTATATAGGTTTATATTGCCAATTGTATAAGGGATATAATATGAGTTAAGTAAAACACAGATTGAGAAATATTAAAATGTGTTTTTTGGCTTTGTTTTCAAATAACTTGGGTATCATTGCCAGTGCAAACGTTAACTTGGAATAATCTTAAAAAAAAACAGTATGTTATTTAGATATACAGCTGAATATGGCAGAGGGCTGCTGGAAAATGTACCTTCTGCATATAATATATAATCCTTGCTACTTAGAGCAGTTTTATGGCTTCCAATTTACTTATCTTAGCACATTACTGCATGCACAATGTAATTAAATTAAGTACATTTAAATATCTACTTGTGCAGACTGGTATGTTCCAAACTCTCATGATTTTCATTCTGTGAATCTGTGCTGGACACTAAACCGATTATTGTTTTTTCTCCGTCTGAGAAGGGTTAATCTGGTCATATTTTAAATGTTCATATGATGCAATATAGCAATTAAATAACTCCTTCATTTCTTCCGGATGTCTTAATTTACTGACTAGAAAATGCATTACCATTTGCCATAAATACAACTGAGATCATCCAAATATTCTGTCTAAACAAAATATGTTTTAGAAGGCTAAAAATACAGGTTGTTTGGTGAAGTAAAGTTGTACGATACAGATTTGAAAAGAGATTTTTAAAAAGAAACATAAGGAAGTGTTTTATCAATTAAGGGGTTGCCTAGGATTATGTTTGTCTTTTGATAGTGAGAGACAAGCAGAAACATTGCTATACTTCACACATCAAAACATTCTAAAAAAAGATATATTCTCATCAGAGAGAATAAACAAGTGATAATGCCCAGCAGGGTGTGGGTTACTTGCAAATAATGCATGCCCAGGGGTGTTCTACACAGACCTTCAAGTGACCAATGGTGGACACAGTGGGTATATCCCAGACATCTGCTTAAAGTTTACTCCACCAGTTTCTAAATCCCAATGTGGACAAACATATGTATCACATAGGAGAGAACAAAACCATGTATGCATTTTATGACAACTCATTTTCCTGTGTTACTGGGAACCAATGACTGCACAAGTATTACAATAAAGACACCATCTGTGGAAACAGCATAGTGAATTCCATTTTGTCAATTGCCAGGTGTTCTGCAGTGCTTAATACATGACATGCAGTACATCACTATCTCACCCAGGCAGTGCCCAGAACCAAATGAGTCCATCTTTAGGAACTTCTCCAAGCCATACCTACTTCACCTTGTAGAAGACCTACACAAAATTCCCAGTCCCTTGCAAATGGACCCAATTGATAGGGCTGCTGCATTCAGCTCTAACATTTACCAGCACCTGAACAGTTGCATACAGAAGTCTTTACCCGTCTGCCTTAAATATTACTGAAAATTCAGGAATAAACCTCTCTGTGGATCTCCCATATTAATGAATTGTACAATAAAAGATGGAAATTGAAAAGTTGCAAGAAACTGCCAACCCCCTACCTCAAGACTACACCGAAACATGCCACAAGGCATCCCCTTACCTGAAAACCACACTGAAACATGCCAGCAAGAAATTTAAAAACACTATTAAAAAATGCAGAAGGTATGAACATAAGGCTGTTCTTCTTTTTATTTTTATTTTTCTTTCAGCTGATCCCATTAGGGGTTGCCACAGTGGATCATCTGCTTCTATTTCTTCCTGTCCTCTGCATCTTGCTCTGTCAGACCAACCACCTGCATGTCCTCTCTCACCACATCCAAAAACCTTATCATAGACTGCCTCTTTTCCTCTTACCTGGCAGCTCCATCCTTAGCATCCTTATCTGAATATCCCAATATACTCTGCATCCCTCCTCAGCACATGTCCAAACCAATGCAGTCTTGCCTCTCTGGCTTTGTTTCCAAACAACCTGAGCTGACTCTCTAATACACTAATTCCTAATCCTGCCCATCCTCATTACACCTATTGCAAATCTCAACATCTTTAACTCTGCCATCTTGAGCTCTAACTCCTGCCTTTTTGTCAGTGCCACCATCTCCAACTCATATAACATACTTGGTCTCACTACCTTCTTGTAGACCTTCCCTTTCACTCTTACTAGTACCCATCTGTCACAAATCACTTCTGACACTCTTCTCCACCTACGCCATCCTGACAGCACTCTCTTCTTCACCTCTCTTTCACACTCACCATTACTCTGGACTGTTGATCCCAACTATTTAAACTCATCCACCATCGCCAACTCTACTCTCTGCATCCTCACCATTCATCTGTCCTCCGTCTCATTCACACACATATATTCTGTCTTAGTCCTGCTGACCTTCATTCCTCTCTTCTCTTGAGCATATCTCCATCTCTCCAGGGTCTCCTCAACCTGATCCCTACTCTCACTACAAACCACAATGTCATCTGTAAACATCATAGTTCATGGGGACTCCTGTCTGAACTTAAGTACTGTTACAGATTCCAAAGAAAATTATAAATCTTTCAATTATATCAGAAAATTATGACTTTATGTCCAACACTGCACTGAGCTCATCCATAATAATAATCAACCATCCTGATCCCAAGGGTATAACTAAAATATTATCAGACAGGTTAAGTGCCAGTTTTACTCCATCTACCTAAATTGTTGTCAATAATATCCTGAGAATTTAGTTCCACCTGCAATCACCTCAAATCAAGTCTTGGAATCCCTTTCAAAGGCTAAGAGCAAATCTTAGAATCCCTTTCAAAGGCTAAAAGTAATACTTCCCTGGGACCAGACAACATATCAGGCTGATTTCTCATCAGTGGCACGTATACACTATCTGAGCCTCTGCTGAACCTGCTCAGCATCAGCCTATTGACAGGGTTTGTTCCTGATGCCTGAAGACCAGCCTCTGTGACTCCTCTACAAAAGTGTGGCCCATGTACAGACCTGGGTAATTATAGACCCATCAGCCTTGCAATGGTACTTATCATAACAGAACTCATCTATGCAGACAAAGGAAACTTAACTAATCTGGATCCCAATTAGTTGGGTTTTATGAAGAGCAGGTCTTGTCTACTGAACCTGGTAGGCTTCCTTGAGAAGGTTACAGTGGGGCTGGATATTGGTTATTCTGTGTGTGTCCTGCTTATCTTGACCTGGCCAATGACTTTCATGTAAAGTCTCATGCTGTTTTTCTTTTTAGGTTCATAGGTTGGTACTAGGCTATTGGCCCTAGCCTAGCCATAACAATTCCCTGGCTATTTCTTCCCACACTATTTACTTCCTGGACCCCTGTCTAGCAGGGCGACTGACGTGATCCCAGGGGTGAATTTCTTTTCTCCCATCCAATCGTCAAGGTTCCTTTTGAAGAGGGCCAAAGAGGCACTCTGCTTGACATGCATGGGCAGTCTGTTCCAGAGTCTGGGGAGTATCTGGGTCAGCAACCCATCCCTCCAGCATGTTTTGTTTATTGTGATGACAAGGTTTAGATCCCTGGAGCATGTGGCTCTGAGGGATTGGGATTTCTTTACGTGTAGCATGTCCAACAGCTCTGGGTTTAACATGGCCTTTTAAGTTAAGCAGAGATCGCCTCTGAGTAGACGATATGCGACAGAGTATAGCTGGAGTTTTTTAAGGTGGTCAGCATAGGGCATCTGTTTTAGGCCTGTGATTCTTTTAGTGAGGTATTTCTGTGATCTTTCCAGTTGTTACAGGTATCTTGAGAGGTACATACCAAATGGGGCATTGTATTCTATAATGGGTCTAATGAGGGATGAGTACAGTGGGACAATGACCTCCTTTTTTATGGATGAAAAGCCCTTAGTGATGAGGTGTGCCACATAGAAGGATTTCCTGACTGTTGTGGTGATGTGGTTATCGAAGGTGAGACAACTGTCCACCTGTGTCCATAAGTTTCTTATCAAACTTTTGGTGTTTAGTGTACTGCCACCTATGTGGTAATTCATGGGTGCATGTTTTTTCCGAAAGGGGATAACTATACATTTCTTGGCATTGAGCTTGAGCCAATGGCTCTGGCACCAAGAATCTGTTTCTGTAAGGCCCTTTTGTAGAGTATCCACATCATTTAGAGGTTTAATAATGGCTCCCAGTTTGCAGTCATCTGTGAACTTTGTTAGCCAGATTCCCTTAGTATTGGCCTATACTTCATAGAAGTAGATACCAAACAAGAGTGGTCCCAGGACTGAACCCTGAGGTACTCCACTTGTCACTTGTATGGAGCTGGATTTGTAGTCAGCTACTATTACAGTGTGGGTTCTGTCAGTAATCCAGTTGGCAACCCATCGAGTGACGTAGGGATTAATGCCCAGCTTAGTAAGTTTATCTATGATTCCAGAGTGGGGGATGGTGTCAAATGCCTTGGCAAGGTGCAGATAGGCTGTGTGGACTGCCTTACCCTCGTCCACGGCTCTGGAGACTGATTCGTAGAAGTCAATCAGGTTCAGGAGATAAGATCGGCCCTTCACTAATGCAAACTGGGTGGGGTCCAGTGTTTGAAGGTTGCCAATATCTTTGTTTATAAGTTCCATGATAATACATTCCATGGCCTTGCAGAGCAGGCTCGTCAGACTGATGGGGCATTAGTTCCCGGGATCCAAGGTAGATCCACCTTTATGGAGTGGGATAACTTAGCTGTGCGCCACTCAGTGGGCATGAAGCCTGAGGTGAGTCTATGATTAAACATGACACTTAGGTGAGGTGCCAGTTCATTTTGTAGTTCATGTAGTACACAGCCCGGGATGTCATCTGGTCCCATGCATGCTGTATTCTTAGCTTTGGTTAGTGCGGTTTTTACCTGTGTGGCCATTATTACTGGAATTTGGCAATCTTCTGGTACTGAGATGGGCCATTTAGGGGTGAGAGCGGGGTGAAGTTAGCACTGAATCAATCTGCCAGGATATTGGCAATATCCTTGGGATCAGTATATTTAATGCCATTCTGTTGTAGCTCAGAGCAGATCTGAGCATTGCCATTTAGATTCTTGACATAGTTATAGAATGCCTTGTGGTTGTCTTTGGAATCTTTGGCAATTTTATTTTTGTAACTAGCTTTGGAGGATTTGATGAGGGATCTCAGCTTCTTACTGAGGCTGGTGAGGGAGTTTGTTGCATCCTGGGCTTTTCCTATTTTCTGCAACAGTTTCTTCCTTTTGTTGTAAAGTTTGTTTATGGCAGGGGACCAACAGATTGGCTTCATTTTTTTGGCAGAGAGCATCTTGGTTTTATTTGGGATGACATGATTCATGCATGAGTGGATGTGCTCATACAGTGCCTTAGTGTAGGACCCAGCAGTTGAACTTTCAGTTCTTGTCTGCATTGGTGTCATGAAGTTTGTCACTTCTGACTTGAGTAGCATGAAGTTGGCTTTGGAGAAGTTTTTTATGGAGGTTTCCTTACTGGGGTGGGGGGGGGGTGGGATATGGATGTTAAGGGTGATTTGCTTATGGTCTGACCTGACCAACGAGGGGGGGTAACCACAGGTGTGGAGCATTGATTTCCCATGTTGATAATGACCTGGTCTAGGATATTGGAGCCCCTGGTGGGACAATGGATTAGTTGATCCAGGGTGTTGGAATTTATGAATTCCAATAAACATTGGGCAAAGGTGTTGGTACACGAGTCGTTTTCCCAGTTAATGGCATGGTAGTTGAAGTCACCAAGTATTAGGGTGTTTGGGTGTATCTTAATCTTTTCCAGTATGTTTAGAAAGGTGTAGTGAGAATCTTGGGGCATGGTGGGGGATCTGTAGTAAGCTACAATTTGGATTGCAGTCTTATCTAATGTTAGTTTCACCTGAAGAATTTCAAATGCATTGTGTTGGGCAACTAGTCTGGTGGTGTAAATATCCTTGGTGAATATGGACATTCCTCCACCTTTAGTGTTTCTATCCTGGTTTGTTGGCTGAAAAATGTGGTAAGATTTGTAGCCTGGTATTGCAAGGATGCTCTCTGGAGCCTTGAACCAGGTCTCAGTTACTGCACAGATATCGATGTTCTCCATTTTTAGGAGTGCCTCAAGAGAGTGCACTTTGAGGTTTAAACTTCTAGCACTGAGTAGCATTACCTTCAGATTTTGCATGCTTGCACCTGTTACGGTGATGGTTTCGTCCTTTGAACTTTGCCTAAAAAGGGCATTATAGGGGTGGCAAGAGCCTTAGCCTTTTGAAATATGAGATGAGCTTAATGTAAACCCCTACATTGTCCACCAGATTCCGACTTGGCTATCCAACAGATCCCATGTTGTGAAAATGAAATTGTAATACTTACCTTATAGCTTTAAGACACCTTAGGAAACCTTGTAAACTGCAATAGCCCCGCTACGTTCACCCTTGCTATGTTCGGGCTCTCTTCGCTCCCCTCCCTGCCCCCAATTTCCTCCCACCCCCAGTACCTCTAAATTTATAGTACTATAGCCACTCCCCCACTTTCTAGATCCTATCTGCTTTCATCTGGGATAATTCCACCGACCCCCATTCTACTACCTACATTGTAATAGCACCTATTAGCTTTCATCTGGCATTCTCCCATTCCCCTTCCAGTACCTTTACCTCACCACTCTATCTTCTGGTGTTGCATCACCAGATAAAACAGTTCCTTAACTCACTAGCTGAATCACAGATAATGATATACTCCTCTTTACTACCCCTCTTGTTCACACCATACCTCCTTACCTTATATGAAAACCAGTTTCTCACGGGATTTCAGGTCCCAAAAGGCCATACTATCACCCCAGCTGTAAATCCTTCCACCTTCAACCATACTTACAGTACCAGATCCTATCCAACATCTTGTTCAGTCTATCAACATCTCAACCCCAGGCACATTAGCTCTAGATCCAAACACTACCACAAACTAATAAACAAATTCCTGAAGTTCATCACCAAGTATAGACTCAACCTAATACTTGGTGGTGATATTCACCCCAACCCTGGCCCACTCACTTCAGATACACATACCCCTCTACTTGCAATCTAAGCTACAAACCTACAATTAATAGGCCAACTAACTCTCTCCTAGTCTGTCATCTCAATATTACAAGCATTAATAACAAGGTACATGAATTGCATGCACTTCTGGATGTCCACTCCCCTGGGATTCTCTGTTTATCTGAAACCTGGTTAAAACCTAACACTAAAGACAATGAAGTGTTACCACCTGGGTACAACATACACAGGCTGGATCGTGGTTCGAGGAAGGGGGGGTGTGGTATCTGTACTCTATAAATCTGAGTTGAATGTCACCATAGATGTAATACAACCTCCTCAGATTAATAACTCAGAGATTCTTGCCACCAAATTGCAACTTAATAAAAATAAATGCATTAATATCATCTGTATGTACGTTCCCCCCAGGTAACAACATATCTACATTTGAAGATATCCTGCACTGGCTATCATGTCACTACCCCCAAGAAACCCTACTACTTGGAGACTTTAACATAGACTGGGGCACCTGTTCCTCAGAATCCCCAACCACCCATATTAACCTGCATGCATTTACACAAATCATATCCACCCCTACCAGGATAGGTAAACCCAACCAAAAAGAAAGTATACTTGACTGGGTACTCATAAACAGTCACCCCCAACTGTACACCTCTGGTACCCTCCTTAATGGCCTAAGCAATCACCTTCTCACATATGTAATTAAGCACAAAACCATTAATTCCAAACAACCCTTACTCAGAAAGGTTAGAAACAATAAAAACTTTGACCCTGCCAAATTCCAACAAGAACTAAACTCATGTAATTGGTCTATTCTAAAACACCTCCCCTTAGAGGAAGCAGTAGCATACTTTAACAACAAATTCCTTGAGATCCTTGATTTGCATGCACCTGTTCGTTCAAAGAGAACTAAGGCAAAATCTGCACCATGGCTTTCTATAGAGTCTAAACTCAAAATTACCCTTATAAACAAAGCATGGGCTTTATGCTGTTCTTCTAAAGACCCTCAAGATCACATTAAATACAGGCAATCCAGGAACGAAACCAAAAAATCAATTTTACAAGACAAAAAACAATACTACTGTAATTTACAGACAGTAAATCAAAATAGCCCTCAGAAGTTTTGGGCAGGTTTAAATAATCTACTACATCCTGGACAAACTTCAACCCCAATTCCTGCTGCTACTATTGATAAAACCCCTAAGATGTTTCTGATAGTTTTAACCAATTATTTACTGAGACAATTCAAGCCCTAGCTCCCCTGGTCCTGAGAGTAGCACCCCTAGAAACCTACTCGCGTTCAGCTTCCAACCAGTCGCCACTTCACTTATCCGTACCTTGATCAAAAAATTAAAACCTACTACACTTTCTGCTCCCTGCCGAATACCTACAAAAATCAGCTGATGCTATTGCTTACCCCATCTCAATACTAATCAATTGAGCCATAGTAGAAGCTAAAATTCCCACCATCTGGAAAATATCCTGTGTAATCCCACTTCACAAAGGAGACAGCTCTACTGAATTCTCCAATTATAGGCCAATAGCTATACTCTCTCCACTTGCAAAGATTATGGAAAAATGTATTCATAGACAACTCATGCACCACCTAATCAAAAATCGCCTTATGGCAGACACTCAGCATGGCTTCCATCCTCATCACAGCACTACTTCAGCCCTCCCAGCCTTTACTAACACCATAAACCATAATCGCAACAATAATTATATATCCTCAGCCCTCTTTTTGAATCTTTCCAAGGCATTCGATATGGTTGATCACCAACTTTCAATCCACACCCTGCAAACATTCTGTCTAGATACTGGAGCCCTCCAATGGATTCAATCCTACCTGAATGGTCAACAGCAGGCTGTCCTCTTGCAGAACAAACTCTCTAACCTTCTACCTAACACCCTTGGAGTACCACAAGGCTCTATGCTAGGGCCGTTGCTGTTCTCCATCTTCATTAACAACTTTTATACTGTCATCCCAAAAGTCAGCTGTATCCAATATGCTGATGACTTTACTCTGATTTGCTCAGCCACATCTCCAGTAGAGTTATGGTCAGCTACCCAGACCACCTTTAATACAATAGAAAACTGGCTTTCTGAACATCGTCTGATCCTAAATCCCCAAAAAACTAAAATGCTGTTATTTTCACCAACACGTAGGTGTACCGCTTTCACCTTTACCATAAAATCAAATGATGGCACAATAATCTCCCCTGACCCATCTACAAAACTATTAGGTGTCATCATAGACAATACTAAAATTTGACCTACATGTTAACCAAACTATCAAAACCATCAATAAAAAAATAGGGTCACTTTAAAGAATAAAAGCCTTCGTAACCCCTCCAGCTAAAATTGCCATAGCTCGCTCTCACCTTCTTTCAACCCTTCTGTATGCATCCCCTCTACTCCCGAATTTAAACAAGACTGTCCTCAACAAACTCTCAATTTGCTACAACCACATTGCCAGGTTTGCCACTGGGCTGCCTTTTAGGACACATCATTGCATCAATCTAAATCAGCTTGGGTGGCTTGAACTACCCAGCCTAATCCAGTATAACCAACTGGTTATGGCCTATAAAATCTTCTATAATCCGGACAATACTCCTGCACTTAAAAATATTATCACCCCCTATAACAACCCTAGACCGCTTCGATCCTCTAACAAACTACTAATTCAGACTAGCAAAATTAATAACACAGCCAGTGATTCTCTCTTTGCAAACTCTGCAAGTAGATCCTGGAACTCTCTTCTAGCTGATATTACCTTACTTTCCACCTTAGGTCAATTTAAAACTAGACTCAAACAACATTTGTCACTTAACTGGCTATGTCAGTGTATCAAACCTGGCTAACTCTCTATAGAAAGTGTAAAAATCTATTAAACCATTTTATTGTGTAATTTAATTTAATCCTGACTTGTGCTCAGGATTAACTGTAACCTGTGGAACTTGTTTAACTTGCTTATTTATGTAATCTCTGTAAATAGTCTGTTTGTAATATGTAATGCTAGTATTATGTAATGCTGTATCTGCTTACCCTTGGAGCTTTTCTCCCTGGGCCTCCGCTGAAAATGGACATGCATCCAGTTGGACTATCCCGGTCAACAAATGTAAAATAAATAAATAAAATAAATAAATTGCTAGTTTCCCATCTGAATGTAAATTTGTAACTAGTGGGATACTACAGGTATCAGTTATTGGCTCTCTCCTGTTTGACATTAGTTTTACAGACGTCCAGGGCTATATCCCAGAAATAGGTTTATAAGTATATATGATGATACTAGACTATTGGCCCAGAGGCCCTTATAAGCCTAGTCAAGAATTTTGACCATGTTCCCACAAAGTCAGCACTTGTTTCCCCTGTCCATCAGGGGCAGAAGTTGAATCCCAGGAGTATATTGTCTGTTTCCCATCCAGTTGTCCAGGTTACTCTTAAAGAGGGCTAGAGAGGTACTCTGCTTGACATGGAAAGGGAGTCTATTCCACAGATGGGAGTCTTTGGGACACAAATCTATCCCACCAACAAGTTCTATTAATGTCACAGACCAGGTTGAAGCCTTGCATGTGGGTTGGGCGAGTGGAGTTTGGCTTACAGTTATGCAGCAACTCCATCAAGGCTGTATCTGAGATGGCCTTGTGTGCCAGACATAGGTCACCTCTGAGCAGTGTGTATGAGAGTGAGTAGAGGGACAGAGCTTTTAGTCTATTAGTATAGGATAGGTGTTTGAGACCCTGGATTTTCCTGGTCAGGAACCACTGTGGTCTCTCCAGCTGCTGCATGTGCTTGGCAAGGTACATGCCGAAGTGGGCATTGCACTCAGTAATGAGTCTGATAACAGAGGAGTACGGGGATGGTATGACCTCCTTGTTCCTGGATGAAATAACCTTATTTATGAGGTGGGCCATTTAGAAAGCCTTCTGTACAATGGAGGCAATTTGGTGGTCAAAAGTCAGGTTGCTATCAACCTGGGTGCCCAAGTCCCTCACAACTGACTGTGTGCTTAGTACATTGTTATTAATGTGATAATTGATGGGGATGCCATTTTCCCCAAAGGGGTAATGACGCATTTCTTGACATTAAGTTGGAGGCCATGCTTCTGGCACCAGTCATTAGTTTGGGTAAGGCCCTCTTGGAGGATGTTCACATCACTAGGGGAATTTAAGACAGTGCCTAGCTTGCTGTCATCTGCAAACTTGGTCAGCCACAGTTCACTGGTCTTGGCTTGCATCTCAGAAATGTATATACCAAACAGTACAGGCCTCAAGACTGATTCATGGGGTACACCACTAGTTACAGGTCTACTACTGCAAGTGGTTTCCCCTATATTGACTGAGTGGGTTCTGTAATTCAGTGTCCCACTCCCTAACTTTGTTTTTATACCCACTAAGAGTTTTACCAAATAACTAAGCTTTTATTGAATCCCATATCATGATTCTACTGATTTCTGTTGTATTGTTAACTTCTAGGAAAAACTGCAATTCTGACAACAACCAGGGTTCGAATTCTTTAATTTTTGTGATATATGAAGGAATTCTAGATGAGAAGATTGATGGTTTGAACTCAGTTTCAAACTTAAAAATCAGAGAGTCATGATCTGAAAAAGGACATGGAGTAATTGAGAAATCAATGACTTTTGTATGTAAATCTTGAACAACAAATATTTTATCTATTCTAGTTTGAGTCCTGAATCTATGGTCTTGATGTGAAAACAGCAAAGATTTATCTTCTTTCATTTTAAATGTGTATTAAATGAAATGATTCAACCCACTTTTTAAAGATTTTGAAACAGACGTTGTATAAAAAGGTCTCTTGTTGGTAGTTTCCGAGGTATCTAGGATACAATTAAAGTCTCCTCCCATTATTAGATTGCCTTTATAATTATTGGAAATAAAATTTAAATGTTTTTAACCATTCCTATTCCAATACTTCAGAACCAGTATAGATTTACTAAAGTCCATATTCTATTATTAAATTTGACTACTACAACTAATTGCCTAGGGTAAATTCTCAATTCTTTGATTATGATTTCCATCATTGCTGAAGTTCTCAGTAGACTGTAAAAGTCTTTTAAAGTTGGTGATGTATTTGAATTCCATCTTCTGGTTATGCATTTTCTTGAATTATTTGCCAGTATTGTCCATAACAAATACATATTTTTTTTATTCAAGTGAGGACCTTCAGTCACATTCAGAAGAATCAAAGCTATAGATAAGTTGAAAGATTCATTGAATAATGCTTGTAAAAAGTAATTAATTTCATCCCAATATGGTTTAATCATAAAAATGTATTCCAGTTTGCTTTATATACCTGCTCACATCTCCAACATATTCCATTTGCAGGAGAATTTATTTTATTACTTTTATCTGGGGTAAAAAAAATGCTCTGTGTAAATATTTCCAATTAAAATATTTTTCAGTATTGTATAATAGAAGTATTGTTTACTGATGATAAAATATTGATCTAATTTCTTTTAACTGTAATGGCTGACCTTTTGTTTTAAACTGCCAATATGATGGTTTAAGTATTGTTTTGTATTTATTTCTTTATATATGTTTGAAATGCTATTTCCTTCATCATAATTATTATATATAAATCCATATAAGCAATTTATGAGATTTGGTGTGTCTTTAAAGGAAGAGTTGTTAATTGTTCTGCATAAGTCTTTAATGTACATGAGGATACTTTGTAGGATTAACCAATCCTGCGATGGGATTTTATAAGTTGTTTTTATCATTTGCAAGTCTAGGGCTTTTAATTTTTAATACACTGAAACCAACATATGAATCCATTTTGTTCTCAATTAGTAATTGTTTCACTATATATTTTGTGGGGATAATTTTTAGTTATGATGAATGGGGATAAAAGGTCAATCCAACGTTTTAAATCTATATTTGCATTGATGAATTTTCTAAAGGTCTTGATACAATGATTGATCAAATATGTTTTAGTTGGATTTATGTTATATTGCATAGTAATACTTAATATGTGCCGAGGTTTATTGGTTTTATCTAATATTAAGAACTTATTTAGAAAATTAAACTCCTTCAGTGATATTACCTTTAATAATTCTTTCCAGTTAGCTGAGTAATTAGGGTATATCCAATCTATAACAGTTTTGAATATAGATGCTTTTATATATGATTAATTATCTGGAAAGTTCAGTCCTCCTAGTTTCCAGGGTCTAATGTGATGAGTCAGGGCTAATCTATTTCTTTTGGGGAAACATAAAGATTTTAGTAGGCATGAATTTATTTATTTAAGAATATATCTTTCTGGAAATATCTGTATTGCTAGTGCTACATACATAATTTTAGGTAGTAAAACCATTTTTATTAGTTGTAGTCTATCTTCAAAGGCTATACCTCAACTCCCTCTATTTGTAAGTTATTGCGTATTGAGACTGCAAGTATTTCTATGGCCAAAGCAAATAGAATAGGTGACAGGGGACAACAGCATTTGGTGCCTTTTGTTATATGAATAGATTTCGAAGTGAAAGGATCTAATTTAATATAAGCTAATTTATATATATATATATATATATATATATATATATATATATATATATATATATATATATAAAACTCTTGTGAATACATTATGTAAATATCTGGGAGAGGTGGCTAATGAATTTACTTTTAATTTATCTAAGGCTAGACTAGTTTTGTGTGTTAGAATTTCATTATATTTTTATTTAGTTCTATTTTCTTTTTAATTTCTGGACTTCTTTAATGTTTTTTGGACTTTACTGACAAAATAATGGTTTGTAAATCTAGTAATTCAGTGTCCCACTCCCTAACTTTGTTTTTATACCCACTAAGAGTTTTACCAAATAACTAAGCTTTTATTGAATCCCATATCATGATTCTATTGATTTCTGTTGTATTGTTAACTTCTAGGAAAAACTGCAATTCTGACAACAACCAGGGTTCGAATTCTTTAATTTTTGTGATATATGAAGGAATTCTAGATTAGAAGATTAATGGCTTGAACTCAGTTTCAAACTTAAAAATCAGAGAGTCGTGATCTAAAAAAGGACATGGAGCCATTGAGAAATTAATGACTTTTGTGTGTAAATCTTGAACACCAAATATTTTATCTATTCTAGTTTGAGTCCTGAATCTATGGTCTTGGTGTGAAAACAGCAAAGATTTATCTTCTTTCATTTTAAATGTGTCTATTAAATGAAATTTTGAGATTTTAAGTATTTTTCCTCTGTTTATTTGCTACGTTTTTCTGCATAGCCGCCTATTTTGAGCATTTTCTGGCTTGTTAAACTTGATTTCTGCATTAGTAACTGTATTTAGAGCACAACCTAGAGCTGTTTACTGAATTTCCTGTTTGCACTTATTTTTAAAATCGTTTTTTTCTCAGAACTTGCATTTTATCTGTCTTTGGCCTAGCACTCTTATGTGGGGTCATTTACTGCACTGTTATAACTTGTTGATACTTGTGAACCTCTGCTATCTCTGAAAAAAACAAGACAAAAAAAAAATCTTGCTTTTTTCCCACTTTTCTGAGATTTAAAAAAGTTCAGTTACAGGCTTGCTGTTCTTGAACTGTTTGTAAGTTTCTTGGAGGCCATTTTTTGCTTGGGCTAAAGGGAAGTCTCTTTGTTGATCAGTGGCAGTGAAAAACATTGAGCAGCCTGCCTGCCCCTGTGGGAGTGGTTACTGACTTGAAACTGTAGTTTTATTGACCATTTTGGGTCAATTCCAAACTCCTTCATCTTCCTCTCTTAAAACCCTCTTTTGCGCGGTTTTGAGCATTTTTGTGCATAGCGCAACAGCGGGCAGCGCCGCCTAATTGGGTTTAAACTATTCCTGGCTCCACAAAGTCTGCTCTTCACTTTTTCCCTTAGAACTGCTCTATCTCTCAATTTAAACACCATATTCTCATTCTAAGGCCCTTCACTGGTCCAATTAAGTAATCCTACAAGTTAGCACTATTAAACCATAAGCACTACTTACTCTTATACTCTCTATGATTATCCTGTCCTCTATTGGTCTGTCTTAAATTCAGTTTCCCTATATTACTCTAGCATGTCCAAAGGTCAGTCAGTGGTTTCCTCTCCAGTCCAACTGGTGAGTTTGGGAATTTTATGGCAATGTTACAACTGTCTCATGTACACGGACAACCCTCTCCTCCTCCAAACAGGTTCAAATATATGTGAGAGATGCAACTATTTAGCCAAACTGGAGGCTGAGCTCTCTCATCTCAAAACTGGTGTAACCAGTCAGGAGTAGAAGGTAACCTCACACAATACAATTCCAGTATCACATAGTTCCACCACATCAGCAAACCAAACACATAAATACACAAAAACATACTCGGAGGCTCTAAATAAAAATCTACCTAAGCAACAGAGACCTCCAAAGCAGACATCCAAGCAAACGTTACCTCAAAACAAAACACGCACAACACATAGCCCACTAAGTCAGTGTACCAAGCAGCCACAGCCCTTAAGGCTGAATAACACACCTGCTACTCTTGTAATAGGTGACTCTATTATCAGACACACTGACGTCCCGTTCACCAGGCTGAATAAAGAGAAGGTCACGGTGAGCTGCCTGTCAGGTGCTAGGATCCGCCACATAACGCAAGCACTCAGATCACTCCAAAGCAAATACAAATATGCTGGTATGAATGACCTGAGACATACTTCCCTGGACTGCATGAAAAGAGACACAGAGGAGCTCTCTGATCATGTAGCCCAGGCTGGTATGACCCTGACCTTGAGCAGCATCTTACCCTCACCTAGAATGATGCCACAGTACAAAGACAAAATGATCGATTTTAACAATTGGCTAAAATGTTGGTGTCATTCAAAGGGGATCCAGTGTCTGTCAGCCTGGGATGACATGCTCGACAAGCCACGTTCCTTCGCTAGGGACGGCTTGCACCTGTCACCACTGGGCTTTCGGATATTGGCAAAGGCTCTTGCCACCCCCATAGTGCCTTTTTTAGGCAAGGCTCAAAAGTCAAAACCACCCCATAGACAGCACAAGGAACAAGAAACTAAGGGTAATGCTGCTTAACACCAGAAGTCTTAACCTCAAGATGCATGCACTCGAAGCTCTCCTCAGTATGGAGAACATCGATATCTGTGCAGTGACAGAAACCTGGTTCAAGGCTCCAGAGAGCACCCCAGCACTACCAGGCTATACCTCATATCATGCTTTTCGGCCCCAAAACCCAGACCGAACCACAAAAGGAGGGGGAGTTTCCATATTTATCAAGGATATCCACACCTCCAGGTTAGTGGCATTGCACAAAATATCGGAGACCATCCATGTGCAACTAACAGTGGGCAAGACTGCTTTTCAGTTTATAGCATCCTACAGACCACCCTCTCAAAGTCAGGAATCCCACTCGGCTTTCCTGAAAACATTGGAAAACATGAAGATCTCTCCAAACACCATTATACTGGGCAACTTCAACTACCCAAACATTGACTGGGAGCACTACTCAAGCCCCAGCACCTTAGCCCAAAGGTTCCTGGAAATTATAAACTCAAATGCTATGGAACAACTAGTCACCACTCCCACAAGAGGGGACAACATACTAGACCTGATCATTACCAATATGGGGACTCTATGCTCCACACCAGAAGTATATCCCTCATTGGTAAGATCAGACCATAAATTAATTTCACTGGATGTCCACATCCCGACCTCACCACCAGCCCAGAAAACCACAGTGAAAAACTTCTCAAAAGCAAACTTCTCACTTCTCAAAACTGAAGTGGAATCCTTCAAGGCCCCAGGGCCAGTGGAAACTACGGCCCAAACTGCAGAATCCTATATAAACCATTCTACGGACATCTCCAGCAATGCATGGATCATGCTATCCCAAACAAAACCAAGACCCAATCATCCAAAGGCAGGCGTCCAGTCTGGTGGACCCCTGCCATAAATAAACTGTACAACAGAAGGAGGAAGCTACTACATGATAGAGCAAAATCCCTAATAGGGAAGGCCTCTCTGATCAGTACTAGCAAAAAATTACGATCCCTCATAAAATCCTCCAAGGCCAGCTTCGAGAGAAAAATTACACAGGACACCAAAGACAATCATAAGGCTTTTTCAGTTATGTTAGGAACCTGGGATGCAACTCCCAGACTTGTTCTGAGTTGATTCTAAATGACAAAAAATACACTGAACCCACAGACATCGCCAATATCCTGGCAGACAGGTTCAGTGCAAACTTCTCCACCCCTCCCCAAAAGAGCAAGTATCTATCCCGGCAGAGGGCTGCCTCCCAAACATCTCTGATGCTCAGGTGAAGGCTGCCCTCTCCAAAGCAAAAACACTGCTTCCATGGGACCAGATGGCATCCCAGGTTGCGTCCTACATGAACTCCAAGAGGAACTAATCCCTCAAATAAAACAGCTATACAATCTCAGCCTCATTACAGGATATGTGCCTACAGAATGGCATACAGCATCAGTGGTCCCACTCCACAAAGGTGGAGCCTCTACGGACCCTGGAAACTATCGCCCCATAAGCCTGACTAGCTTAGTCTGCAAGGCTATGGAGAGGATCATCATGGAGCTCATAAACAAAGACATTGGGGACCTACAGACACTAGATCCTACCGAGTTCGGCTTTGTCAAGGGCAGATCCTGCCTTTTGAACCTGGTTGACTTCTTCGAAACAGTCACCAAAGCCATAGATAAAGGGAAGGTAGTCCACACAGCCTATCTGGGCCTTGCAAAGGCATTTGACACAATGCCCCACTCGGGCATCATAGATAAGCTATCCAGCTTAAATATAAACCCCTATGTCACAAGATGGGTCATAAACTGGCTCAAAGACAGAACCCACAGAGTGAGAGTTGCTTGTGCCATGTCAGACTCGAAACCGGTCACAAGTGGCATCCCACAGGGTTCTGTCCTGGGACCACTCTTGTTCGGTATATACTTTTCCGAGGTACAGGCAAATGTGGGAGGACTATGGCTCACCAAGTTCACAGACGACTGCAAACTGGGCGCCATAATCGACTCTCCAGCTGACACAAACATCCTTCAAAAAGGTCTCACAGAGACAGATAACTGGTGCCAGCGCCATGGTTTAAAGCTAAATGCCAAAAAATGTATATTCATACCCTTTGGCAAAAACAATGTGCCCACAAATTACCACATAGGTGGAAACCCATTAATTACAGAGAAAGTTATTAGGGACCTGGGGACCCAAGTTGATAGCAATCTCTCCTTTGAAAACCATATTGCCAAAGTAGTTAGAAAGACCTTCTACATAGCCCACCTCATCACGAAGGGTTTCACATCTAGATCAAGAGAGGTAATCGTGCCCCTTTACTCATCCCTCATCAGGCCCATCATAGAATACAATGCCCCTTTTGGGATGTACCTTACCCGACACCTGCAGCAATTAGAAAGACCCCAAAAGTATCTCACCAAGAGGATCAAGGGTCTCAAACAGATGCCATATGCTGCTCGATTAAACAAACTCCAGCTCTACTCAGTTGCATACCTCCTACTTCGAGGCGATCTATGCCTGACATACAAAGCTATGTCAAATCCAGAATTAATGGACATGCTCCACCTCAGTAAATCTAAATCCCTTAAAGCCACATGCTCGAGGGACTTGAACCTCAGCACAGAAATAAATAGAACTTGCTGGAGGGACAGGTTCATAACCCAGAGGCTCCCTTCGCTCTGGAATGGAATTCTATTTCATGTGAGACAGAGCACCTCACTGAATCTCTTCAAGAAGAATCTCGATAGGTGGATGGGGGATCGTAGGTTTATCCCAGGGATTACTCCCGTGTCACTATTAGACAGAGGCACAGTAAACTAAACCTTAAAAAGGGCACAGTATACTCAAATCAAGGGGTGGTGTAAGCCATACAGAATCGGGCTAGGCTTATAATTGCCCCAAGGCAGATAGCCTAGTATGAACCTATGAACCTATGAACCTAAATGATTCAACCCACTTTTTAAAGATTTTGAAACAGAAGTTGTACAAAAAGGTCTCTTGGTAGTTTCCGAGGCATCTAGGATACAATTAACGTCTCCCCCCATTATTAGATTGCCTTTATAATTATTGGAAATGAAATCTAAATGTTTTTAACTATTCCTATTCCAATACCTGGGAACCAGTATAGATTTACTAAAGTCCATAGTCTATTATTAAATGTGACTACTACAAATGCTATTAGACCTTCTTTGTCTTCATATTTATAGATAATTTCAGGAATGACAATTTTCTTTTTCCAAAGATAATCATTTCAGTAGTGTTAACTGTCTAAAAGAGTGTAGGATAGTAGCTTTAGTATTGTTCCAGTTCAGATTTGCTGTCTCTGGGCCTGTTTGTTTTTGCAGTGATTGTTCTGAGCACATGGCCAAGCCATCATGAATTAGCAGAGGCATTTCTTTACCTTCGAGGCAGGATTATGTTGATTGGCTGCTGGCTATTGGGGGTTGGGTGGTCTAGGGTTTAGACTAAGCACTCATTGGTTCTTTTGAGCTTTTTTTAAAAAAAGTTGTTTAAGGTTGTATCTTCTGGTATTTAAGCCCTAACTTTGAGAGGTTTTCTGTCTATACACACTGAGCCGAGTGGAGGAGGGGCATTGACTACAACTCTGATCTGAGATATATAACAATAAGTATCCTTTTTTTGGCTTACTTATACTGGTTACTGCTTCTAGAATTTATATATAGCACTTTTTATTGCCTGCTGCATACTTTTTACTGCATTTTAATGCTATTAACTAATCTGCACAGGTAAACTAAAATTGTCTGCCTTATAGGGCCTGAGAAATAAGTTTTTTCTGTCACACTGTTTGTAAAGCTTTATAGCTAGTTTCACTTGCTCTTCTTGCTCCTTTATGTGTTTAAAAACTTTCATTTTGTGACATGGTGCTGTTCTTCTGCTGTGATAAACATTTATGTAATGTTAACTGTCTAAAAGACTGCAGGCTAGTAGCTTTAGTATTGGTCTCCACCCTCCCTCCCTGTTGGTGTCTTCCTGTTATACTTGTTGGATTTGCAGTTGCCCACCCCTACTGTAAATTTGATCTGGGACACTCCTCCCAGTCTAGTGTCATTAGCTCATTCTACCTAATACAGAGAGAACATCTGAGAAGGCCAACCCACTTAGTTTCTTTCCTTCTGTTCCTCCTTTCTCCCTTTCTAAAAAAAAAATTGTCTGAATCTCCTTGTGTTCTGACTGTGCTTCTCAAACACTTTTGAAATATAGAGTATATTTTAGTGCATTTATTAAAACTGTATTTGCCTTAATATTGCTACAACTCAAGTGCTCTAGGTCACACTGCATCCAAACTGTTTTAGTGTGTTTTAGCTGCTTTTCTGTATATATAGACTTCACTGTATATGTAGACTAGCTACTTATTCTACTGTATTATTGCCTCTTAAATCGTTTTTCAGTTGTGCACTTGCCTTGCTTCATTTAAAAAGTTTTAAATTGCTAATTTTGTAGAGTTTTAATTGCATTTACTGTTTAGGGCTACACACCCAAGTGTGTTAGCCTTTTCTGTGTTTATTTACTGTATTCTTGCATTGTTTTTCCTGTTTTAACAAAAAAAAAAAAAATATATCTTGTTTACTTGTTTCCCGCCTTTCCTAGCTGGTATAGTCCAGATCGCAGGCTTTGCTGGTTTCAGGACTTTATTTTCTCTGTTCAGAGCTATCCAGACCTTACTATGGTAGAGGGAAGTCCTACTGCTTACCAGTGGTAGTGGTGAGAATTGTATTGTCTATCTAACACTAGAGGAGTGGTTTCCAGCTCTGAAATTGTAATTTTATTAGCCTTTTTGGGCTGATTTCTATCCCTTTCAACTTTCTGGCTTAAAAACACGTTTGCACATTTTTCACATTGTGCAAAACTGCAGGGCTATGGTTAAACTATTCCAGGTGCCAGAAAGTCTGCTCTTCAAATTTTCTTTTAGAACTATCTGATTTCTTAGTAGTAGCACTAAAATCTGAACCCCTGTGACTAGCACTTGCTCTAGAACCTGCTGGAAAGCACTAGGAAGCCTTAAACTGAAACAAGCACTCAACTCTCCCTGTTAATAAGGAGAAATTAATCATAGGCACTAAACAGCCTATAATTGCAAAGTACCTTGCAAAAGTAAGGGAAAACAGCTCTTGTACTTTACAAAAAAAGCACCTAAACAGGCATGTCCAATGGTCAGCTTCTAGTGATTTATCCTGTCCAGCTGGTGAATCTGGGCATACTGGAGCAATGCAACAACTGCCTCATGTACACAGACAATCCTCTCCTCCTATCACCTAACACTACAACCTGCGGGAGATGCACTTACATAGCCAAACTGGAAACAAAGCTCTCTCCAGCCAAGATTGTGCTAGACAGTTAAAAGGAGAAGGTTAACACCTGCACTACACCTCAAGCAACACATAGCCCTTCAAAACACACACCATCAACACCCACACATAGTAACACTAAACCCACATATGCGGAGGCCCATAACATTAACCTGCCCAAGCAACAAGGACCTCCGAAGCTGAAACGCAAAAAAAAAACAGTCACACCCAAAATGACACATAGTTCACAACACCAGTGTGCCATCCAACAGCAGCCCCTAAGGCAAGACAATGTACCCAACACTTTAGTCATAGGTGACTCTATAGTCAGGCACACTGATGTCCCACTCACCAGGCTGAACAAGGAGAAAATTACAGTCAGCTGCCTGTCGGGTGCCAGATCCACCACATAACGCATGCACTCATGTCACTCCACAACAACTACAAATATGACCCAGTCAATGTCCATGTTGGAGTGAATGATTTGAGACATACCTCCCTGGACTACATGAAAAGAGACATGGAAAAGCTCTCGGATCATGTTGCAAAGGCAGGTATGACCCTACCCTGAGTAGCATCCTGCCTTCGCCCAGAATGATACCACAGTATAAGGACAAAATGATTGACTTCAAAAATTGGCTAAGCTTCAGGTGTCATTTAAAAAGGATCAAGTATCTCTCTGCCTGGGACGACATGATCAACAAACCATGATGCTTTGCCAGAGATGGTCGGCACCTGTCACCTCTGGAATTCAGATTACTGGCTAAAGTTCTTGCCACCCCTATAGTGCCATTTTTAGGCAAGGTTCAAAGGACCGTAATAAATACAAGCATGCAAAATCTGAAGGTAATGCTACTCAATGCTAGAAGTCTAAACCTCAAAATGCACTCTCTCGAGGCACTACTAAAAATGGAGAGCATCGATATCTGTGCAGTAACTGAGACCTGGTTCAAGGCTCCAGAGAGCACCCCTGCAATACCAGGCTACAACTCTTACCACACTTTTCAGCCACCAAACCAAGACCGAAACACTAAAGGTGGAGGAGTGTCTATATTCACCAAGGATATTCACACCTCCAGGCTAGTTGCCCAACACAATGCATCTGAAATTCCCCAGGTGCAACTAACACTAGGTAAGACTGCAATCCAAATTGTAGCTTGCTACAGATCCTCCACCATGCCCCAAGATTCTCACTACACCTTCTAAACATACAGGAAAATATTAAAATACAACAAAACACCCCAATACTGGGTGACTTCAACTACCCTGCCATTAACTGGGAAAAAAACTCGGGTACCACCACCTTTTCCCAACGGTTCTTTGAATTTATAAATTACAACGCCCTGGATCAACTAATCCATTGTCCCACCAGGAGCTCCAATATCCTAGACATGGTCATTACCAACATGGGAGATAGATGCTCCATAGCAGTGGTCACCCCGTCATTGGTCAGGTCTGACCATAAGCAAATCATCCTTGACATCCACATCCCACCCCCACCCCCCAGTAAAGAAACCTCCATAAAAAAACTTCTTCAAAGCCAACTTCATGCTACTCAAGTTAGAAGTGACAAACTTCATGACACCCATGCAGATGGGAGCTGAATGTTCGACTTCTGAATCCTATACTAAGGTACTGTACGAGCACTTCCACTCGTGCATGAATCGTGCCATCCCAGATAGAACCAAGATGCTCTCCTCCAAAAAAAGGAAGCCAATCTGGTGGTCCCCTGCCATAAACAAACTATACAACAGAAGAAAGAAACTGTTGCAGAAAAAAGGAAAATCCCAGGATGCAAAAAAACTCCCTTACCAGCCTCAGTAAGGAGCAGAAATCCCTCATAAAATCCTCCAAAGGTAGTTATGAAAATAAAATTGCCAAAGATTCCAAAGACAACCACAAGGCATTCTATAGTTATGTCAATAATCTAAATGGCAATGCTCAGATCTGCTCTGAGCTACAACAGAATGGCATTCAATATACTGATCAAAAGGATATTGCCAATATCATGGCAGATCGATTTAGTGCCAACTTCACCCCCCTCTCACCCCCTAAAGGACCCATCTCAATACCAAAACATTGCCAAATTCTGGTAATCACAGCCACACAGGCATAAACTGCACTCATTAAAGCTAAAAATACAGCATCCATGGGACCAGATGACTTCCTGGGCTGTGTACTACATGAACTACAAAATGAACTGACACCTCACCTAAGTGTCATGTTTAATCATAGCCTCACCTCAGGCTTTGTGCCCACTGAGTGGCGCAGAGCTACAGTTATCCCTCTCCACAAAGGGGGATCCACCTTGGATCCCGGGTACAACCGTCCCATCAGTCTGACGAGTTTGATCTGCTAGGGCATGGAATGCATAATTATGGAACTTATAAACAAAGACATTGGCAACCTTCAAACACTGGATCCCACCCAGTTTGGGTTCATGAAGGGCCAGTCTTGTTTCCTGAACCTGATTGACATCTTCGAATCAGTCTCCAGAGGTGTGAATGAGGGTAAGACGGTCCACACAGCCTATATGGACCTTGCCAAGGCCTTCAACTCCATCCCCCACTCTGGAATCATACATAAACTTACTAAGCTGGGCATAAATCCCTACATCACTCGATGGGTTGCCATCTGGCTTACTGACAGAACCCAGACTGTAAAAGTAGCCGACTCCAAATCCAGCTCCAGACAAGTGACAAGTGGAGCACCTCAGGGTTCAGTCCTGGGACCGCTTTTGTTTGGCATCTACTTCTCTAAAGTACAAGCCAACACTTAGGGACTCTGGCTAACAAAGTTTGCAGATGACTGCAAATAGGGAGCCATTATCGAATCCCCAAATGATGTGGATATTCTACAAAAGGGCCTTACAGAAACAGATGATTGGTGCCAGAGCCATGGGCTCAAGCTTAATGCCAAGAAATGTATAGTTATCCCCTTTGGGAAAAAATCATGTACCCATGAATTACCACATAGGTGGCGGTACACTAAACACTCAACGTGTAATAAGGGACTTAGGGACACAGGTGGACAGTGGTCTCACCTTCGATAACCACATCACCACAACAGTCAGGAAATCTTTCTATGTGGCATGCCTCATCACTAAGGGCTTTTCATCCAGAAAAAAGGAGGTCATTGTCCCACTGTACTCATCCCTCAATAGACCCATTATAGAGTGCAACGCCCCATCTGGTATGTACCTCACAAAACATCTGCAACAGCTAGAAAGGCCACAGAAATACCTCACTAAAAGAATCACAGGCCTAAAGTAGATGCCCTATGCTGACCGTCTAAAAAAACTTCAGCTATACCCTGTGGCATATCATCAACTCAGAGGAGAACTCTGCTTAACATACAAGGCCATGTCAAACCCTGAGCAGTTGGACATGCTCCACTTAATGAAATCCCAATCCCTCAGAGCCACACACTCCAGGCATCTAAACCTTGTCATCACAATGAACAAAACATGCTGGAGGGATAGGTTCCTGACCCAGAGACTCTCCATACTCTCTAATAGACTGCCCCATACATGTCAAGTAGAGCGCCTTCGTGGACCACTTCAAAAGGAACCTTGACAATTGGATGGGAGATAGGAAATTCACATCAGTCGCCCTGCTAGACAGGGGTCCAGGGAAGTAAATATTGTGGGAAGAAATAGCCAGGGAGTTGCTGTGGATAGGCTTGTATAGGCCCTAGGGCCGATAGCCTAGTACCAACCTATGAACCTATGAACCTATAAGAACTGATACTCCTTTTGTCTTTGTTTTATAGGACTGAGCTAGGATCATGTATTCTTTAGGGTTCCATGTAAAACTATCATTTATTTTAAAATGTGTTTCTTGAAGAAAGACTACTTGTGCCTTGTTAAGTTTTAAATACTTCAATAAGTGTGAAATGTTGCTTGAATTATTTAAGCTATTGGTGTTTAAAGATAATAAAATTAAATCCATATCAAGTTATTGTTGAAAAAAAAAGAAAGAAAAACATTATTTTTGTTATTATAGCTTTTAAACAGTTTCCTCTGATAACAACAGTTGTGTTTGTGTATAACATTTTAAAATAAATTCCTCCGGATTCAGCAAGCCCTGCACATCGTGCATGACTAGTACAGGAGTGCCTGCATGCAATATGGCTGCTGAGAGATCCAGGAACAAGCTCCCGGGACGTGCATGAGCGCTCCTGCACTAGTGCTGCATGGATCCAGCTCCCTTTATGCAAATTTCCCCATTTGCAGGAGAAAACCATGCAAATGAGGTAATTCTGTGATCCAGAAAGCTGGAAGCCAGCCATGCAGGACTAGTGTAATGTGCAGAAATGTAAATCGAGTACATTTCTGCAAATTACAAAATGGAGCCATAACAGCTCCAAAGAAAGGGTGGATATGATGTAGAAAGCATGCCAATTGACAAATATATGACGATTGGCATGGAAAATAGTTGAAAAAAAAACCAACTTTTTTTTTTTTTGCCGATCTCTGCTGTTTAAGCATAAGGCAGTGACACGTAAATGGGATTGGGCTAAAAAAAAAAAAAAATAAAATAAAATAAGCATTCCAAACAAATTTAGTATTTTGCCATTATACCCAATGGCAGGCAGAAGACAACATGACCAGTGAATAGTGGTTGCTAAGGGGGAAAGCTGAGTGTGGGAACTGTAACCAGGCATTAGCAGACAATCCTATGCAAATGAGGAGAACTATTCTGGTTATTCAGTGGTTCCAATCTTACCTTAACAACAGACAACAAGCTGTGCTTTGGGACAATAACCTATCTTCACATCTCCCTGTTACACTAGGAGTCCCTCAGGGCTCAATTCTTGGCCCCCTCCTATTCTCAATCTATATAAATGACCTTCACCTAGCAATTACTCAAGATACCTGTATTCAATATGCAGATGATTCTAAAATCATCTGCTCAGCTAAATCCTCATCTGAACTACAGTCCTTAACCCAGAAAATGTTTACCATAGTAGAAAATTGTTTTTTACAACGATGCCTCCTCTTGAACCCCAAAAAGACAAAACTGTTGCTCTTCACACCCACCCGCAAGTCCAGCCCAATTACTTACCTACCTAATAGACTTCTCAGTCCTATCCAATAACGGTACCATTATATCTCCAGACTTAACCACTAAACTTCTAGGTATAACAATAGATAACAACCTTACCTATGAAATTCACATTAACAATACTATAAAAACTGTAAATAGGAAACTGGGCTCCCTTTATAGGATAAAGCCATTCCTTACTCCACAAGCCAGAACTTCTATTGCCCATACCCATTTAATCTCCACACTCCTCTATGCTTCATCCATATACACAAATCTGACTAAAACAACCTCAACAAGCTGTCAAACTCTTATAATAACATAGCTAGATTTGCCCCATCTTCCTCTTTCAGGACCTACCATTGTCATAATCTGAAACAGCTAGTCTGTTTAGAGCTACAAAATCAACTCCATTATAACCAACTCACCATTGCCCATAAAACCCTCTTCCAACCAACTAAAACTCCAATACTGTCAAACCTTTTTACCTCATATAAAAACGTTAATATCTTACGCTCATCTAAGAAATTACTAGTATCCACAAGTAAATCCAACAATATCTCTGGTGACTCTTTGTTCTCTAATGCTGTTGGAAAATACTGGAACCAACTTCCAAATGAACTGACATCACTGTCCTCTTTATCACTATTTAAACAAAAATTGAAACTTTACCTGAAAATACACTGGTTATGCCCCCGTATAAACCCAGACTAATCAAAAATGGCATTGCTATCATCATCACTGCTGACCCAGTATTTCTTATCCATTACTTTTACTTTCATGGACTAGTACATATCTGTTCCTTATTCTATCCTAAAAAAAAAAAAAAAAAAAAATTTCCTTGAGAATAGAGTTTCTAGCAAATTTATCTAATGTTCTGTAATAATTTGTGTATTCAACAATTGAAATGTTATGTAATAATCTGCAAATAACTTATGTACATGCATTTATATGTTAATCATTGTATGTTAATCTTTCTATGTTAATCTTTTTATGTGGAGCTTATCTCCCCGGGCCTCAACTGAAAATGGACATACATCCAGTTAGACTAGCCCGGTCAACAAATGTAAAATAAATAAACTGTACTGAATCACAGATTTCCCCTCAATGCTAGCCTGCACCCAAATGTGTTGGAGTAGGAAAACCATGGTGCAAGCCTAGGAGTAAGCAAACATCCTAGGGGGGTTTGTCAGGCATACTATGAGCACATTGGAGCCCTGTGGCACGGGTTTGCCCATAGCTTAGCAGAGCTAAGCAAGGGGATATGTCTGAGGCTGCCTAGCACTCTTTACATTACCTACGCAGGTGTGCACACCACGCACTGGGTTTTAAAGGGGAAAAAAGGTAAACCAGGAAATAGTAGCTCTGTGCACATTTGAGGACTGTGTTTGTGTGGCGTGCCCCCAGGCTTAAACAGGAAGGCAATGGGAAGGGAAAACAGCAGTAGGAAGGTAATCAAGGTGAACTAGCATAGCTGGCAGGTGAAATGTATCAGAAACAGCCAATTACAGAAGCAGCAGTCCAGCCCAGCCCAACACACCACTATAAACTATATGCAAACACCCTTCCCTCTGTTTTTCTCAGAAACTCTGCACACTGGTGTAAACGAACAGGAACATTTTAACAAATGACAGCAAGAGAAAAAATGCTAGGGGCTGTTTTTGCTCTCATAAATGAAAATGTGGAACATGCTGAGGGTGGTGAGAATGTGAATGCTGGCAGCCAACCCACACTGAGGAGAAGGAGAAGAGTGTACAGACCCAGGGACTACATGAGCTGGAGTTAGTGGAGTGATATAGGGTGGACAGGGACCTCCTACAGCAAATTCTTGAGCTGTGCCGGCCACGCCTCACACACAGAACCAACAGAGGGGGAACCCATCCCAGTGGGTACCAAGATATGTATAGTCTTAAGAATACTAGCCACAGGTACCTTCCAAAGGCCAACTGGGGATATCATAAGGATCTCACAGGCATCAGCATCCAGGGTACTCCACCAGTTCCTGGATGCCATGTCAGCACATGCCGGTGAGCACATATATTTCCTCAACACCCGTGAGGCATTGGCCAGCAATATGCATCTCTTCCACCAAATAGTAGAATACCCTCAGGTAATGGGTGCTATAGACTGTATGCACATACACATCAAAGCACCACCCGGTGAGCAGGGTACGGTCTTCATAAACCACAAGGGCTTCCCCTCTATCAGCTGTCAAGTCATGTGCGATGCCTAGGGCATTATAATGAATGTGTCTGCTGGCAGCCCTTGATGCTATCATGACTCTCACATCTGGCACCTGTCGCAGCGGTATCAGACATTTGCCAGTGGGAACATCCCATATGGCCACCTAGTGGGGGATGCTGGCTATGCACTGGAGCCATGACTGATGACACCCATCAGAAATGCAGACACACCCGAACAAGAACTCCATAATGAGGCGCACGCACAAACCAGAATTATAATAGAGCGTGTGTTTGGGATGCTCAAGTCATGGTTCCAGTGCCTGTACATATCCAGTGGAGCCTTGCAGTACTCTCCAGCTACATGTACCGAATCGATCATTGTATGTGCCATGCTACAAAATATGATCCTGTGGAAACAGCTGCAGCAGGAACAGCATGGGGTAGGGCCACACAGCCCCACACCATTGCCAAGGCCAGCACAGGCACAGAGTGACTCGGAGGAGGAACGACCTGAGTCTGCCCCTGTAGGCAGAAGAAGGCATGCCCAGTGTTCCTAGGCTTTGGCAAAGAGGAAATGCATAGCACATACACTGACAAGGTAGGAACCCAGGGAATGGAAACTCTCTATGACTCACACATACAGTAAAAGGGATGCCAAACATGACACTACATGTGCTACTTCATGTATAGGGAATGTACTATGTGCGTCCAACATAGACAGCCCTCCAGCACCATCCTCAATACTGGCACAGCCACAAGGTAAGTCACCCTTCCTATCAATCACTGAATGGAGTAGTGTGTTCTGCTAGTTGTATCTATGGTATAGATGTGAGCATGCAAGGGAATTGGGTGGATGAATGGGATGGCAGCAGATAGTGGACACCTATATGTGCAGCATGAAATCCATAGAAAATACTGGTGTCAACAAAGTAGGTAGTAATAGACAAGGTGACAAAACCCACTGCAGGACATGTGGTGGCCCAAATGTGTGTCCATAGGACACACACATGCATGTCAGTGAGGCCCACATACACAACAAAAGTCCCATCCAGCAGGACAGGTTTAGACAAACACAAAGAAAGGCTGTGCTAAGGTCTCCGATTTATGGCAGTGGAGAACAGCCCCCCTGTAGACCTACACAGACAGACTACATAAGGTCAGGATGTGGGATGTCCGTCCTGAAGGCTAAGAATGTCTGTCATGGAAATGTAGGACAATAAAACCTAAGAACTGTACTACACTGATATGCCTGTAGTCTGCAGGATACATCAGAATACAGAATGAAATGGAAGTCAACAGAGTACCTGAAATATCAGTGTGGTCCTAGCAAATGTTCACAGTTGTCAGGGGTGCCCCCAGCACAATCCCAGATGGAAATATAGTAACATCTATGTGTGGGCATGATACCAGTGGAGCAGAGATCACCTCAGCTGGCTAAATCAGCAGAATAGATTGTTGCATGTGGACAATATGCAGAGCTGTGTGTGTGAGGTTCTTGTGTGGCAGCCAGTAGAGTACCTGAAATACAAGTGCTGTCATAGCAAATGTGTACATGTGCCAGGTGTCCCCCCAACCCTGTGTAGAAATGTAGTAACAGTCAGGTGAGCCCCCCCCAATCCTGTGTAGAAATGTAGAAACAGTCAGGTGTGCCCCCAATCCTGTGCAGATATGTAGAAACAATCAGGTGTGCCCCCCCAATCCTGTGTAGAAATGTAGTAACTGTCAGGTGTGCCCCAAAATCTGTATAGAAATGTAGAAACAGTCAGGTGTGCCCCCCAATCCTGTATAGAAATGTAATAACAGCTAGGTGTGCCCCCCAAACCTGTGTAGAAATGTAGAAACAGTCAGGTGTGCCCCCCAAAACCTGTGCAGAAATGTAGAAAAAGTCAGGTGTGCCCCTCCTCTCCTGTGTAGAAATGTAGTGACAGCCAAACCTGTGTAGAAATGTAGAAACAGTCAGGTGTGCCCCCAAATCCTGTGTAGAAATGTAGAAACAGTCAAGTGTGCCCCCCCTCCAATCCGATGTAGACATGTACTAACATGTCTGTGTAGGTATAATACCAGTGGAGCACAGAAGACCTGAGGTGGGCAAGGTAGCAGGATAGATTGTAGCATGTGTACAACAGGCAGGTGTGCATGTGTTAGTTTGGTGTGTGTTTCAAATTGTGTGAGAGTGGTCAGTATGAATGCATGTTGAGGTTTTACGTGGTGGCCATTGCCCACCAATGCCGATGACAGGGCCAAGTCCTCACAACTGCAGTATCAAAGACAATGCTCCCCAGTACAACACATTATAGCAGTAAGCCATTGAAAATGTATGGTGGTAATGTGTGTCACCATCTGAAAGATGGACATGCCATGACTGTTGGGCTACATATACAAGCAGTACACAGGGAAAAGTACCCCAGACATACAGTATACAATGTGTAATCATGAAATGGACACACCCTTGGAATTGTACATACAGTTATGCATCACCTTATCAGGACTTGTAGTAGGGAATACCAATGTTGTCTGGCCAAACACTTGCAGATCACAAAGGTGATAGGACTGATGTATTGGTAAACAGCTGATGTCCCTGCACAAGCCTGCATAACTGGAATGCCCCATGCATATCTGTGTGTCAGATGCAAGTAGTTCCATAGCACACATGCACCCAGCTCACCCAAACACCACCCACAGGTGCCTCGCTGTTCCTATCCCTGCTGTTGGAAATGGGTACAATATGGCCCCCACCTGCGTATGGCAATAGCGAAGATATGCAGCATGCACTGCAGGTGTTCCATGCAGATGTGTCCCTAGCTGTAAGCAGTAGCCTGCCAGCATCCACACCACCTGATCACTACTGATAGAAAGTATTGGCATGAACACCTAGCACACTTACCCAGTCACCCCAGGGGAATATACTGTATTGCAGTCTGGGACTGTAGGAGTGACAGAGTGCAGCAGCCTGCTACAGCTGGCCTGCATCACCACCAAATGGCCTACAGGCCTCTGTCAAAGGCCTGCGTCTCACCCGCACTGCCAATGTATGTTATGTCCTGGATACCCATATAACATAACACACTCCATATAACCCATATGCAAGGCCATGTGGACAAACCACAGTAACAAGTCCACCTTGTCCCACTGCATGAACTGTGGACCAACACCAAAACACAGCTGTGATGAGGTGATAAAGTATGGGAAAGTATCACAGAATGTTTGCATAATGTATGGAAGAGGGTAGAATAATTGAGGGGGTGGTGGGAGCATGGGCAGCATGGAATGTCCAAAGTCCAACATACAGTCGTGTGCACATACTATCTCTGGCTGCACACACAAAAATGGGCAGCTAAAAACCTGCCCGTACACCACAATAGGGATAATGTCCTGACGTATGACCCTTGCCTCTGGGTAACCTGTGTGAATATGTACAGCTGTGAGGTATTGCCACAGCAAGTTAGGCCATATTGTCATGATGATAGATGTACATGTATGGGATCCTCTGCCATCAGTGTACCAAGGTGCTGAACTGGATACACAGACCCAGCAAGAAGTGTCTGTGTATCTAGTTCAGCACCTCCAGAATGGCATAACTTGCCAGGAATATGTCAGCATTTGATCACAATACTGGACACACCTGCATCCACCCTGTGTTCACCAGGACATCACTGAGAGCAAACATGTCTACCTGATAGTACTTGAGGACATAAAACATGACAGTGTATAACAGTACACATGTTTGAAAATCTCTGCCAACACCAGTACCATGTATCAGAAGCAGCACAGACACAACCTGCAGTACACACTATCCATTGCACAGTTTCACCCCATATTGCCAACTGATCCACAGATATCCTGCAGAAACAGTTTGCTAGCTGTGGGTGTAGAACACATAAGTCTGGACTGTAGTGCAATCTACCTGGAATGCATTCACACATGCAATACAGAAGGCCATACTGGGTATGCTCACACACTTAAACAAGTGAAGCCCATACCTTCCTACAACAGTGGACCATACATATGTGACAGTTTCAGATGTTAGTACATACACTCCTTAGTATGCAGCAGTCATGCTTTGCACACACATTGGATAGGAATACACACATATATCCAAGGACAACGCACTATAATATGGCAAATGTATGCATACATAGATGTGTGGAAGAGAGTGACAGTGACAAAGAGCCTTCCATCATGAGGCCTGACCAACCCAGCACACAACCAAATGGCAACAACCATATGATTTGCAAATGTCACTCACTGTAGAAATTAGCCACTGGTATCCCTCAGCATGAATGACTCTGTGGTGCTACTGCTAGCTGTGTAACATGACTGTACAAGGCAGTAGTCATCTAGCAGTCGTATACATGTACCTGCAGAATATAAACCTGTGTGTGCCCACCTCTAGATGAATGGGTTATGGCCTGCATACACACACACTGCCCTCCCCATAGCCCTACTTTTGGATGCCTGCTGATGACAGTCACTTTGAAATACACCTGTGGGAGATGCGTAACACAGTAATCTCTGTTGTGTGTCCCATAACTGTGTAATGGAGTAGTGTGGTAAACTAGCTTGGTAGGAGATCAAATCCCAGACATGGCAACTCTGTGTGTGTGTGTGTGTGTGTGTGTGTGTGTGTGTGTGTGTGTGTGTGTGTGTGTGTGTGTGTAGGGAGAAATACTTTTTAGGCTACTCACACTCACTCCAAATCACATGGCTTACTTTGGCAAGCCTGCCGATGTCATTCAGTTTGAAATGCACCTTTGGGAGAAAAATAGCCCAGTAATCTCTGTGGTGCATCCTATAACTGTGTAATGCTGTAGTGTGATAAACTAGTTAGGTAGGAGTTCTAATCCCACACATGGCAAGTGTGTGTGTGTGTGTGTGTGTGTGTGTGTGTGTGTGTGTGTGTGTGTGTGTGTCTCAGTCTGTGTATGGAGAAATGTTTTTTAGGCTACTCACACTCACTACAAATCAAATGCCTTACTTTGGAAAGCCTGCTGATGTCATTCACTTTGAAATACACCTTTGGGAGAGGAATAGCCCATTGATCTCTGTGGCACATCCTATAACTGCGTAGTACTGTAGTGTTATAAATTAGTTAGGTAGGAGATCGAATCTCAGACATGGCAAGTG
Organism: Protopterus annectens; assembly: GCF_019279795.1. NCBI lineage: Eukaryota > Metazoa > Chordata > Ceratodontiformes > Protopteridae > Protopterus > Protopterus annectens. The sequence continues at coordinate 1,039,726,670 of NC_056726.1, forward strand.
TGTGTGTCTCTGTCTGTGTATGGAGAAATGTTTTTTGGGCTACTCACATTCACTACAAATCAAATGCCTTACTTTGGCAAGCCTGCTGATGTCATTCACTTTGAAATATACCTTTGGGAGAGGAATACTCCAGTAATCTCTGTGGCACATCCTGTAACTGTGCAATGCTGTAGTGTGATAAGCTAGTTAGGCAGGAGTTCTAATCCCACCAATGGCAACTGTGTGTGTGTGTGTGTGTGTGTGTGTGTGTGTGTGTGTGTGTGTGTGTGTGTGTGTGTGTGTGTGTGTGTGTGTGTTTGTCATTTGTTTCCTGTGTGGAGGTGGCTGTGAGTGTGTAACAAGTGGACTATTGTGACTGGGTTTTGCAATTTCCTTTCATTGTGGCCGATTATATGTCACAATGTCCACCCTATGAGATGACAGATGTCAAAAAGGCAAGAGGCTGGGGTGCCAATTCATAACCCTACATGTGACATCAAGGCCTGCTGAACAAAGTAAGCACCCCTTGTATTACCCAGAGAACAATCCCAATCCATGTCTTATGCACAAACAGACTTGCCTAGGCAACAAGCACTATGTTGATAGTACCCTGCATATTGCCAGAAGATGTTAACCATGGTGTGATTGCAGTGGACAACAGAGGGCATGGTACCCTGTCCATCAGTATGATAGGCACGTAATAGCAGACAGTGCGCCTTCACCATTTCCCCACTGGACACCTGCAACAACTGTAGTGCCATCAAATGTGACTCACAAAGGACATATCATGCCTTAAACACATGCCCTGTATGGACAGATGCCGATGATACCAGGGATACCTGTATCATGCTATCAATGTAGTTACAGGGTCAACCTGCTGTCCATCACCAGTTCCCAGCACATGAGGCATGATCTCACACATCTGATGATTACAATCAGTGTACCAAACATGGGCCAGACACCCCAGGGACAGCTCCACATGTCGCCGTACATGCATGTGGGATGTGTGCACATCCCAGGCACTGTCCATGTCATGGAGTATAGAACACATACACAGCAAACATTGCACAGCACTGTCTACACACAAATGTAATCCAGATGAGTGGATGGTGACTACAACGCCCACTTGTGTGGGCCAATCCACACACCCCTGAGCCACACTGCATTGTCATGTGGCTGGATGCCAAGGTTTAACCTTTACCTAGCCTTGTACTGTCTTCTGGCACAGTCAACCACTACACACCCATGAAGCAATGCACTCATGCATATCAGTACTGGTATCCTGTGTCTATGTGTGTGGTGTATGATGCTGTCAACCGCATTCACACTAACACACCTCTTATTGGCAGACTGAAGCAGGCTGTCTGATTTCAGACACCTTCACATACCCTTTGCCCATTTAATCTCCAGATAACCCCTGTGGTGCAGGTGACACCTGCACATTACTGCATTGTGGCAAAGTACTTACGAAGTGTATTCATGACCCTGCCAAGTGTGTCAATGTGTGTGAGTCCCCAACAGAGTGTGGCTGTGTTGACACTGACATCTGTTCATGTGGACAGGTATGTGTACTACACCTACTGTATCGCTACTGTATCACTGTTGCAGATGTCATTCACCATCACATATACCTTTGGACAGCTCCACAACATGTAGACTATGTGGCGCATGCAATAACTGCATAGCCATATGATAGCAGTACATAGTCAGTCAGGGGTTTGAAACCCTGTACTGGCAGGTGTGTGAGACATACATGCTTAAGTTTTACTCCCCCACACCCTCCCTGACTCTCTTTGTCTCTTTCTGTCTCTCTCACTCCCTCACTGGTGGATGTGGAGAAGTACACCTGCTTTACTTAGGCAGCAGCTTGTGTTTTGTAAATGATGCTCAGGATAATCTGATGGCTTTGCATGAATTGCAGTCCTCCTCTAGCTGATTGCATGTGGAACATCTGTGGTAACATTCCCATAGCCAATTGCATGGAAACACACTCCAATATCTAGGAAATCATGTTGGTGTTGGGCCTTTTCATTCACTGTGAGCAGGACCTAGATCTGGTGTTTGGCAAAGAGCATCACAGATGGTTTGGGATTTACCTCTAACTACATACACTGTGGAAACAGGCCAACAGACAGGAGGGGGATATGCCAGACATGACTACAGAATGTAAGTGTTGCTATTCAGCATTTGGAGTAATGCCTGTTTAACAGGGTGTGTGTGGATATGGCTGGTCTTCATGTTTCACTACCTGTCATGACAGGGCCATGTTTTTGTGGAAACTCCCATCTGTAGGGTCATCTGCAGACTGGGCAGCGTGTGGAGACTTTTGTGTCCTGTCTTACTCACAGAACACCTATCTGAGAACCGCAGAAGTATAGTGTGAGGATTGCAGTCAGTAGACATTGACAGCCATGAGAATTACTGATAGGACATATGTCACAACAAATCCTGGTACGACAGTAAATGTAGGAGGTTATTACAGCAACATGCCAGTATTGGGCAAGTGTTTGTAGCACCAGCCACAACTCTGTCAACCTGTGTACATATGTCATTCAGTAAGAGGTGTATATGTTTTGTACACCATTATTTATTGACATCATACCTGATAATAAGCCAGTCAGATATCAGACTGCTAGACAAGTTATGTATAGTAGGGCTAGTTTCTAAGGACAAAACATGGCCATTCTGCAGTTGTGTGTACAGTACTGGGGTCTGTGTAATACAGGTGATTGTTAACAGTATGTGTATTGCGTATACGTACCTTGGCCTGTACACAGACTGTGGTAGATGCCATTGTTCTTGGTCCTGTTCTATCTGATGTTACATGCTGCTCCAGTGTATGGTATCCTATTGGCTCACACGTCTGTAGGGCCAGACACACATGTGTCCCATACCACAGACAGCCATTGGACCACATCATGCCATGACCAAATGTATGTAGGTTTAGTGTGTGAGTGGCACATATGAGGATGGTGTTCATCAGAGAGTCCATATAGTGTCATATCAAGCTTGTGTACCATATATGTCTGTGGCTGTGTTTACATTGGTTGTGGATATGCAATTTCTCATAAGTGTCTGTTACTCTGTGCTATGACATGTGTATAGAGCCCACTATAATCACAGGTATATGTGTATTCCACTATACCAAATGTAGTCCATTGTTGTGGCAGTCTGCCTGCAGTTTGCACAGTGCTTTGTGACATGCCTAGCATCCTAGCGTAGGGCTTCCAACATGTACTAATGGCATACATATTGTTGTCAAATGTCTTTCGACACATTCTTCCTACTGCATAGCTACTTGCCAAGTTGATGTTTGTCAGTCCCTGTACAGATGTGCAGATGGCAGGTACCCAGCTTGGATATGTACAGGCAACCTATGCTTGATTGACACTGACATGTCTGCCCAGCTGTGTAATAACAGGCACATAAAGGAGACAACACCCTGCATGCACCACATGCCACGGGATACCTCCACTACACTACCAGAGTCAAAAAAACATGTTTCGATACAGGTCTCCATCACAGACACTAACCATCTGTTGTAACACATGTTGCATACGTGTCTCGTGGAGCACCTCAGTTGCCCTCTGCAACAGGCAACCAGATGATTGGATGTTGCATGTAACTCTCACCATGATGAACTTATCTGTGGGATCTGTTAATAGATGGTCTGCTGCCACATGGCAGGTGGCATGATACCACTGTACACACATCCCCTACACTTTCCTTCTCTCCATGGACAATAGAATGATACACCCACACCAATGGGCTCCAGTACCAGCAAAACTGTATGTGTGCATTAATGACAATTCATGTGTCTGTGTGTTTGTACACCTGCAGGTGATAACACCCTGGCTTCCTTCACACACGCCACACACCCCATTACTATAGTGAGATGTGGCTGGTGCTGTATGGTACATTACGTGTACCTTGTTACACAATCTGCTCTCTGGGCTAGCTGGGGCTTACAGTACCAGCACTACACTATTGTACAAAAGGGTTGATAGGCACGGGATACCCCCTGACTTCCCACAAGTGTGTGTCTGTGTGCAAAGGATACAGCATTTGCATGCCACAGCCCCCTAATACAATACACTTTGCCACTCAGTATTAGGTATACTGATGGTCCTGACTTTAGGAGAGCCATGACAATGCATCACCCTGCAATCCCTGTGGCAAGTGCATTACATGCATATCCTTGTAGTTGCACTCTTGTTATATACATGTGCTTGTATTGTAGTCCAGGGCAATGTCTGATGGTGGGCATGGCAGACTATTATCATGGGTGTCAGTGCATACTAAACCCACTGTGGGGTGTGGGTGATGGGTATACTGTGTTGACACCACAGCACCCAAGTACATGTTCCATGTACCACTGTATGGGGTCCAGTGTCACCTGCAAACATACAGCTAACTGATACTATGCAGCCTAGCTATGCATGAGCTGTGTGCAACCTACCTGCTACAAAATGGACACACTTACAAGGTAGTTAGCACTGATAAGCCCATGGATCTGAGATGCCTGTAGGATTATGTGTTTGTCAATGTGTACATGATAGTACGTCATATTAGGTATTGTCCACAATCAACCACTACATCCCCCATTACAATACCATACAGGGCTTGAGGATGTTCTTCATGTGACATGTACCCTGGAGCAGACATCATCCTACAAGGTATGTGGTGTGAGCAATCAAGGCCACACACATCAGTAGCACTACTTACCTAGGTAGGGGTGTATTCACAGTATTGCCATGTACGAGTGTGTGCACATGTTAAAGGGTCTACCTACATTTGCAGAATATGTCTGTCCCAGCATTGCTTGGCAAATGCCAACATTCCACAGGTACCATCCTGAGGACATACATTCCGTCACAACTAGTAGATGTGCAAATGCTCTCCTTCCCACTGTAGAGGTGTACAACAATATTGGGTTTGCTATAACTCACTGGGTGTGGCTGTTGTGGACACAGCAACCATCATTGCAGTTACTGTTGAGTCTATCCCCCACTTAGCTGTCTATAATATTGAACAGTGTATGTTAACAGGTTGCGTAGTTCTCAATCACACCATTTGCATTATTAGAGCAGCTCACACCCTTCAAAGGGTAGGGCTGTGCTGCCCACACTGGCATACCTATATTTACTGAAGTGAGGATTGCAGTAGAGTGAGGAAAGGGACATATACCCTGCCGTTACCATTGTCAATGTCATTAAAATAGCAGACTGCTTATATCCCAATGTGTGGTTGTGCCTATCCTGTCTTGGTGGGATTACACGGGCAACAGATGTGTTTCCTGCACGGGTACATAACTCCATGTGTACAATGTTGTATCTGTACTGCATCCACACCAAAGGCTCTGTGTGTTATACCCAGCCATGTGGTGTGTACCACCCAGTACACTTACCATTGTCCACTGTAGAAGGCCTGCTGACATCCTGCAGCATGCACTCACCTGTATACACCACTACACCCATAAGCCATGTTGCACATGGACACCCAAAACACAAGCAGAATACATTTTGGTGACCATAATAACTCAGTGTTAATTACAGCTCTATTGCATCATGGCTATACAGCTACACTTTCTCAGATATTAGCATTTCACTTTACTGATGACAACATGCTACACAGCGTTCCATCGGTACACTGTTGTACAGAAACCCTGTGCATCAGAACCATGTTAGCCTGTCCCTGCATCGATGTTACAGTTGACAGGATGTGGCACAGGTATCATCATATGCACAGGGTGTGTTGTTGGCTTGCCAGAGACCTAGGCTGAGCCATACATTTGACATTGTGTGTGTGAGGGGGTTGACAACTGTTATGGGCCTATTGTGATGGTGTGTGTGCAGGTATATGGTTGCTCGAGCTTTGTTGTAGATGTGTGTGTGTGTATGCATGCACACTGTTCCGCCATGTGGCTGTCCTATATGGGGATTTGTAAGTCACCTGCAGACAGTACCTGGCAGGGGTTGCAGTTCACTGTCTCTGGCCACAGACACGGGAACAGTGGCTGGCAGGGGTCCTATGGGCATGACTAGGTACATGCCAGGACATGGTACTCTCCCCCAAGTATGGCAAATGGCCACTGAATCCAGGTCCCTCTCAGGACTGGCCAAAGCCACATGCACTTGGCCTGCTATGACATTCTGTGGACAGACCCCCTGCAGTGCTCTGGCTAGTACTGCCACTATGGGAGTGGCTCTGACTGCTGGGACATCCACGGTGACCTCCAGCTGCTGGTGTTGCTGGCCTGCATCCACGTGGCCATCGCACCACTCCCACCATGTCCTGAAGCATGGACATACCACAGTTGATGAGTTCCAATGTCTCACCCCACCATCTATCCATGACCTCAGTGAAATAACGGATGGCACTTGCTAGGTCATGGAAGTTGTCATTTAGACAGGTGCGTATAGCCCTCTGCACCCTTAGACCCTCCCTGGTGTACCATTCTATTCATGCCTGTGCCTGCATGACAGCCTGAAACATGCATCTGGTAGTAGCAGATGTGGCACTTCTGCCAGGGGCATGATGACCAGCAGTGCCCTAACAAGCACCCCTAAACATCTGCCTATGTGGTACCCTGCCGGACATCCAACTATGGCTGCTGTGTACAGACACATGTGCCATGGATACCACACTGTCCTTTCCCATGCCAACCACAGACTGTCTCTCAGCTATGGACAATGATGATGGGGTATGTATGGGCAGTGTGACTGTGTGGGGGGATGGGGTGGATAATTGTGGGATATCAAATGGTGACCCAGCTTCAACCCCTGACAACCCCGCCTGTGCTTCAACACACCTATCATCATTTTCAGTGTCTGTATCGACACTGACATCCGATTCCCTGCAGGAGGGACCCAGACCCACCTCACCACCCATGAGGGGAAAACAGGAAATGGACTGTAAGACCTGTACATCATTGCTTAACAGTACATACACACACACACACACACACACACACACACACACACACACACACACTCACACACACGCACACATACACACACATGCACACACACGCACAGACATGTACACACACCCTGAAATTCCACCACACTACTTACCTTTACCTGGGTATACAAACTGTCCCTAGTTATGAAATCCCCCATCCAGCATCAGACTTGAATAATTGCAATCAATGATGGCAATCACTCAGGTATCATTCTTCTAATTGCATAGACATGTGATCACAGAACATGACCTGTTACTCCATTACCTCTTTACCTTGATTGGAATAATTTTGTCCAAGACACCCTATTGTCATTTGGTTTACACCCTGGTTTTGTCCAGACATGTTGTGAATGGCTGCTATATGTTATGGGCTACTACAGTCAGTCAATAATGTCACATACAGGGGTGACATACATAATTGTTGTTCAGTAGCTGCACGATCTGTTGCACTGACAACTTTCTATGTGGACTATAGTAATATATGGAAACACTCGCTGGTGTTGTCTAATAATTCCCTAATGCATCCTTACTGCTGCATACATGGGTTTACCTTTACCTTTCTGCTGTTTCCAGTTAAAACAGTATCCTTGATGTGCACTATTCCCTCCCAATGCATATTTCCTGTGCGGACAATTATATGCAATCACAGTTCAGACAAGAATTCCTGGTGTCTAATGTGTCTGCCCATGTCCATCTACTGCACGATTCCTAAGGGAAGCTGACAGGTATAAACACCACACCCACACATGTGCATACATGAACACACACACAAACACACACACACATACACACACGCATTCTACATACATGAAAACCCATACACTACACCAGAAAGCACCTACAGACAAATCCAACCCCTAACACACACAATTGCAGGTGATGTTGCACTACATTATCACACACAGACCTCTAATTACCCATATGTCAGCATGCATGACATGTGGTGCTCAGCATGCAGTGCAACTATAGTCAATCCCTGTTACCAATATTATACATGTCTGTGATGCATGGGTTGTGTAAGTAGGTGATGCCCCTTCCCCTGGAACACACTGCACCCATGTATACAGTATTACTGTGCATCTGTTCAGCACCCTGGCATGTACTGTGCACCATACGTCACAGGTGTACGCACCATTGCAGGGTGTGTTTATGTGTGTCAGTTCTATTTCCTCTGCTGCTCACAGCCTCTGTGTGTTTCTCGATGGTATGTGGACATGTCTTTTGTGAATGCCTGATGTCTGATTTACAGATGTCATCATCAGTGGTGCATGTATGGATGACAGAATACAATTACACTGACAACAGACACACCTTACCACACTTATGGTAAGTGTACAGACCATTATTGACATGGCACCCTCTTTCCTGACATACCACGGTGCCACATTACTGCATATGTCAACATTACATATACCTGATATGCAACATATGACCTGTGCGATCAAATGCAGTATGAGCCATATATGTTAGCTGTGCAATGCTGATTGAGATGCATACAATTTGTGGGTGCATATGTGTGCACACTCATATCAGGATGGTGTGTTGTTGCACCAACTGTTAAGTGTACTACAGCGATCACTATTCCTGGAAGGGGTATAGTAGCATGGCCCATCTTCATCTGCCAGTATTTGGTCAGTCAGCCCTGCAAATGTTCCCCAACCTTGCATAACTGCATGGTCAACTCATGTGCACAGCCCTTGGAGGTCATACAGTACCATCACTATTGCCATTGAGTCAGGGTTATGTCTGCCACACTTCATGACCTCGACTGTGTGCAGATACACCCATTCTTAGTGGGCTTTGTCTCTCTGCTTCAGTGCACTGTTGTGTTTCAGGATAACACTCCCTCACCATCCCCTGCTGCATTGCAGATGCTTGACATCTATGGCCTACACATGTGTGTCATATTGCAGTGTCCCAACTATAAACACCATGTGTACTGGCATATTCCCTGCTACTGCATGGCAAGCATACAGGTGTACAATGGCACCAGCAAGGTACAGATGTGGATGTCATCCCTGGGTTGGGGTGAGGTGTTGATTGTGCAGCACATGTATGTTAACTGCATCTGTCTGTAGGTTCCCAACATGGTCCATCAAAATACATTGCAACACATGGCACTGGCGGTCTTCCGCTGTTATGCAGATCATATCTGTAGTGAGCCCTGGATGATGTTGCCTGTGGTACACATAAGTTCATAGGTAAGTACTAGTCTATTGGTCCTGAGGCCTATATGAGCCTAGCCAAAAAAGTTCCCAGGCATTTGCCATCCAAGAACTTTATTTCCCTGTGCCCCTGTCAAGCAGTGACACAGAAGTAATCGCCAGGGTGAATTTCCCATTTCCCATCCAGTTGTCAAGTGCTTTCATAAAGAGGGTCAATGAGGAGCTTTGCTTGACATGAATGGGTAGTCTGTTCCAGACTATGGGAATTCTCTGGGACAGGACCCTATCCTTCCAGTATGTTCTGTTTATTGTGGTGACAAGGTTTATAACCCTGGAGCATGTGTTTGCAGAGAGATTGGGATTTCAGTGTAGCATGTACAACTGCTCTGTGTTTGACATAGCTTTGTATGTTAGGCAGATATCACCTCTGAGTGGACAATATGCAATGGAGTGTAGTCGCAGTTTTCTGAGATGGTCTGTGTATGGCATATGTTTGAGGCTGGTAATCTCTTTAGTGAGGTGTGTGCTCTGTCAGTGAACATGTACAGCTGCATTATGGGTAGGTGTGTTAGATGTGTGCATGGAATATACCATAGCTATGACATGTCCAGTGTATTGGCAGGCATAAACATAAACCATACTCAATGGCTACAAGCTGCTGCCTTGGTGGTATTCCAGAGGGACCTATATAGGAATGAGAGAGAGTTGATGTCAGTGGCCACAGCTGTGGCATTGCTACAGGGTGGGTGCAGCATTACAGTACAACAACACTAGAAGTCCACAATACTGCAGCTTATGCACAACTGTTTATTACTACTACACAGCAACAGACTTTATATATGACATCTCAGATATGCATGACCTACCTGTACAGATGCAGATGCATATGGAACAGTGGTCTACTGATGTGCCCTGATGTAGCACCCACCTCCACAATGTTATAGGAGTGTTGTGTTGGGGGTGGGCAGG